>NC_090250.1:45644517-45662017 GCF_037325665.1 Littorina saxatilis
AGGAAAGGCCGGCACTAACCGCTTACAGAGCTGATCCCTATTTACCTGCCTCTGTAAACAATCGCCTCAGTATTACTATTACTGTATTAGCCTCATTAACCCACTTATCCCTGGAAGATACTCCAGTCGTTCGTGTGCAATTCTCAAAGTCTCAGTTATTTATGTATAAGGTCACAGTCCAGCAGAACAGCTGCAGGTTTTCAACAATACAAACAGAACACAGTTGCAAAGATCAAAATTACCATCCTGAATGGCCCTTTGATGTCATATATATATAGCACGCTCGCTACTTTAGCTAAACAAATGTCATCTCAAATAACCTTTTGCGCTGGTATCTAGCCTCGCACAATCGCAAAGCCCCCAAGGGGACACGATCTTTTTATGACGACCATTAGCGTGATATATCTAATCTTAAAATGCGGTGGAGTCGTGAGAAAATAAAAGAAGCTTCAAACGGAAAGTATTTGCCAGCCATTACTTTTCATGTGAATTTAAATGAATGTTTAGAGCTGACTTCACTCTCGATATTTCGGTGCTAGGCTAATTGCCCCCCGGACAACCGCCCCCCGGACAACTGCCCCCCGACAAATGCCCCCCGTGACAATTGCCCCCTAGGACAATTGCCCCCCATTGTTGTTTTTTTGGTGTTTTTTTTAGATATGGATTTTGTTTTGTTTTTGTTTTTGTTGTTTGATGGTGGTTTTTTTTGCGGCATTCCGCGGTAAGTTTGATATTACCCGCTATTACGAGCTAGTCGTGTGACAGAGAGTTTTCTTGCACACGAGACTGTAGATGTTTCACGACGGCTTTAGCCGGAGTGAAACAGCAGCAGTCGAGTGTGCAAGAACACTCTCTGTCACACGACTAGCTCGTAATGGCGATTATGTCTCACAGCTTCAACAGAGGAGAGAACAAACACGTTTTGCGTACTCACGCTTGATAAACCTAAACACAGGAGCAGCCATTGTGGAGAGATCTACTTTTTGACGAAAGTGAACGAACAACTATGAATGACGTCTCGGTATATGTGAATGACGTCACAGTCATCGTCACAGTCTGTATCTTTTGAAGCATTCCATTCTTCATGACGTCTTTCTGTGTCTGCATCCGCGAAATGTTTGTTCTTTCCGGGGTCTTTGTCATCTATGTTCAGAACTCTGTCCTTCTAGTTTCAGACTAACAGGCCTCCTGAGCGAGCCACTTTCCAAGGGAAGCTAAACTCGCGTATGGAAACAGTACTGTAGTCTGGGATGCCGTTTTCAGTATTCTCAGCGTTGAAGAATTTGTAAAGAGAAGACACGACAACAGCAGGAGAAATAAAAGTCGTGTGTGCATTTTGGGGCTTTTGGAGGGACGATTTCGAGTTTGAATCCGTTCTTGCACATGCTCCAAAGCGTGTAACATACAATCTTGCACACGTTTGCTTTAGTAGTGGCAAAGAAGGAAAGCGTGTGACATATATATATATTACTCTGTATCTGAGTGATGCTTAGTGGTGGTTCACACACACACACACACACACACACACACACACACACACACACACACACACACACACACACACACACACGCGCGCGCGCGCATACACATTCAAACAAACGCACACATAAACGGCAGCTGCTTGTACTTTGCCTATCTCTGGTCCATGGGTGTGGCTGTTTGTTTTACCAACAATTGCGTCCCCTCTCACCTTAATTTTAGCTTTGCACTGTAAGCGCCGTCTTTTTTCGCATTAGTAGCAGACTACTCCCCCGGCTAAGTATTTTTGCTTTACATAAACGTCGCCATCAACAAGGTACTTTTTGCGACCACGCTCTGTTTGGCTAGCTTCTATTGTCATTGTGAGGAATGAAATGCATGGTTATGGTATCTGACACAGCCAACACTTCCTTTGCTATTTGCTTAACAGTGTTCACACAATTTTAACAGTGACAATTTGGCTAGGCATTCAGCAAGAACACTTCTCACATAGTGTGATACAGATTGTTTATTGCTGAGAATTGTTCACAAAACTGTATTATTAATTATAGCAAAGGACAAGTGCGTGTGTGATCGCGTCCGTGAGTGTATGCTGTGTACGTAATAATTTCTCTGCCTTTTCACATGGGCAGAAAGGCAAGGGGGAAATTGTCGGGGGGCGATTGTCCTCCCATGGCGGGGGGCAGTTGTCCGGGGGGCAATTAATTAGCCTGCCAATATTTCAACTGCTGTATGACCTCTTCGTTTTGTTCAAAATGTCTGTTATTATGCGCAAATGCAAACACTGTTTGACCTTTTATTATTTCTTCAGAGTTATCTTCTCAGATCAGATTCGGTCGTGCGTGTGTGCGTGCGTAGAGAGAGAGAGAGAGAGAGAGAGAGAGAGAGAGAGAGAGAGAGAGAGAGAGAGAGAGAGCTTTCATTTTAAGTGCCAGTTAAAGCTCTTCGTCTTTCTGCTTTCAGTTTTCTTTCCTTTCTTTCACTTTGTCTTTCATCCTTTCTTTCATCGCAGCAGAGTGGAAGAGTCATTAACTTTGACAGGAAGGAGCACGTGCGAATTGCTAAACATTTTTGTAAAGTGCACACAAAAAGCAAGGAACGATCGACTCAAGTGGCTGACGCGCATTTCGCAAGCTAAAATAAGACATGCAGCAGTTCAACAGTTTAAAAATCACCTGGGCGAAGAAACTCAAAAGGCTTCGTAAACAGGAAAAGGAGAAAAAATAGAGATGGTGCAGATGTGGTTTAATGCTATCAGCGTTTAGATCTGATGATTAAAATTAAAGAACACAAACATTTCTTTATTTTCAAAATAGGCGTCGTCATCATGTAGTTATAATAATAAGTGCTATTATCAAGTCACCAATACAGCAATAGTAAAGTCAAACAGTTTATTTACCAAATGCAAAGCACAGGATTCATGTAGATATATTTTTATCCAATCAACCTTGAAATCATATGATTGAAAGTACGCTCAAAGACTAATTTGTTTTGGTTTAAAATCAGCGTGATCATAAAGTCACCAAGAACAGATTCTAATTATACCATCAGCATTCCTATTTGGTGATTGAAATTACGGCCGATGAACACGTTGTGCTAAAAATCGGCGTAATCATCATGTGATTATTGTGATTAGTGTTATCATCAGATCATCAAGTGAATAGAAGAACTGCAAATGTGGTTTTAAAAAGTTCACCAGCTCATCAAAATCAGACAAGCTTTGACTTTTCCACAAGTTACTGCTGCAAATAAACAGACTAATATCAAGAACAGGCCACTCGTCTGGACGTATTTTGTTGGATTCTTTAGATCAAGAACAAATATGGTTCTAGTTTTTAGTACAAACGAATCTTTCTGATTTTAAGTTTGGAGACTTTTTTTTCTTCTAAGTAGTTGATTTGCACGGAAGATTCCAGAAGATCACGTGTTAAATAAGATTCATGATTTATTGTTTTAGGGCATTTTCGTGATACTTCACAGTCTGTACGAGACAGTCACAGTCTAGCAACACAACAAATAAAACAGCCACCGTGCGGGATAAAAGAGCGCGAAAATAAAAGAATGTGCTTCTAAAGTCAGAACAAGCCAGGAAAGTTATGGCCAAGATAGTCATGGTTTGTAATACATGCCGTCAAAGCTGTTTTCGCCAAGGTGGCATATACGTATGCGCGATTTTCCTGCTCAGAGCAAATCAGCAACAATAGAAGCAACAATAGCACTTGTGGATTAGCCCATTACATCAGTTTCTCCTATTGAAAACAACACGCACTTCAATTCCCCGCATTAACTGGACAGCCAACCAGTCCAAACACTTGCAGACAGCACTTGATCAAACCACACAACGAGGACAGATCTGAATAAACCCAATCGAGAGCACCAAGCTGCGTAATAGCAGGGGAAAAAGCCATAGCCTCCTTCCCGTGTACACGTTTCTGTTCACCATCTCACATTTTTGTCCCAGGATGTTACGTTAGTTAGTTAGCTGTTGCTTTTCGGGTCCAGCGGACCATAATAGGCCAAATCAGGACCCCAGGATGTTACGTAGCATTTGACCTTCCCTCCACTGTGAAACACCAAACAAATCAACTGCCTGGCTGATTCCTATGCGGGGTAAAATACTGTTGATGAATTTATTTCGCTGATTGACATTGACGCCAGTAACGAAATGAAATCATCGAAAAATCCCACTCTGGACAGGCAGGACCAGGGTGTTGAATGTTGGTGTGTGTGCAGGTGGAAAGATGGTGTTATCACATTAAAAGCCAGGACATATATCTGTTGTTGTGCGCATTGACGCTAACACGGAAAGGACTATAACTGGAGAAAATACGGTTGGCCACTGAGGGATTTTTTGACTCGGAACACGTTTACACCATCTTATGTGAAAGCGCTGGATATTCTGAGAATGGTTATACCATACAGACAGACGGGGGAGGGTGGGCCTGGGGGGCATCGCACGGCAATTGTGGACTAGACTTTTATCGCAGTTTCACCCAAAGAAAACAAGACGCACTTCAATTCCCGTACGTAATAACTGGACAGCCAATTAGTGCACACACTCGCAGACAAACCACATAACGAGAAAAGAACAAACTCAATCGAAAGCACCAAGCTGCGTAATCCCAGCTGTTAGGCAAGAGTTTATCGAACAAAAGCACGTCCCTGAAGCGTCCTTCTGCACAGCAAAGCTGTTGGTCCAGGTGAAAATCTTATTACCGTGCAGCAATTTGCAAAGCTTGGTCAATAGATATGGGCGATTTAATAATCATTGGCGATAGAAATGATAGATGAAAGATAAATATTTCAGGATAGAATGAAAATACAATTCCCAACAATCGGGATTTCATGTTGTGAAACTCTTCATCGCTCACATAATCGACCGTGTGTAGTAATGATCATAGCAGCGGTGAAGCATCTACATATCGTACAAGGATTCATGATTATAACAGGTTGGGGAAATGGTCAATGAGTATAAGTTAGTAATGAGTAAGTTCCAAAAATGTCCTTGACATTAGAAATAGGGGTCAAGGTCTAATGCTGAGAGCTTCGCCTTGAGAAAACATATGAATACGCACACTAGCTTTTGGTCAGACCGGCCGGACAGACTAACACTGACCGATTAAATAGAGTCACTTTTTGGTTTAAGCGTGTTTATTCAAATTCACATACACACGTTTCAAACAATAACAACATTGAGAACGTTAACAAGCAGATTGCTTATGGACACGTTCTTGAACTTATAATCAATACACATTCAGATAGCAAAACATGGCGAACAAGTGATAGCTTCAACACTTATCTTGATAATCTTTAATTATATTTTATACAAATAGGGTAAAGAGAGAGAGAGAGAGAGAGAGAGAGAGAGAGAGAGAGAGAGAGAGAGAGAGAGAGAGAGGGAGAGGGAGAGAGAGAGAGGGAGGGAGAGAATGCCTGGCTACATCAATTGCACAGTTTATATAATATCAGCCGAAGCGATTAGTTAACATAACATAGTCTTGCACAACAGAGAATATTTTTGTGTTCAAAGATATAGTTAAATCAGTATTTCCAAACAAGAGTGTTTTGCAGTCCAGAACGTGTGTTGGCAGACTATTGAATAAAATGGTTCTATGTTCTTTAAATTTTGGACAGTGTAATAAGAAATGTTCAGAATCTTCCGGGCATGCTCCACACGTACATTCTAAATTATCAGAGAGGTGTCGGTTAACTAAGTCTTGTTGCAAATCGCTCATGTTTAATCTCAACCTGCTGTGAAGTACCTGTCCCTGGCGGTTGCCTAGATAATAATACGGTGGAACAACAACATCTCCATCGGTCAAATACCTTTTAAATTCACCAACTGACTGCGTTTGTTGTATATTTTCTGGAAGATTATTCCACAAAGCTGTCGTTGAAGGAAAAAATGAAGATTTATATAACTCACTTCTGCACAATGGAAACTTACGTTCAAGAGGGCGTCGTCTGTGGTAAGGATTTACATCGGAAACCAGGACCGGCAGTTTGGAATATAAATATTCTGGGGTTAAACGATTTACAATTTTATAATACAGCAAAAGTTTATGACGACGTCGCCTTTCTTTCAGGGGCACAAAACCCGATTCGTTATACAGTTTTTGGTGGCTTGTGCCACGTACTGCACCTACAATGATTCGGATTGCATCGAGATGCAATGTCTCCAACTCGTCTGCCAAACACTGTGTACAGTTATCCCAGATAACGTCCGCATAATCAAACAATGGTAACATAAAGGATTTATATATAACTTCAAGTGATTTTCTGTTTAAACGATGCTTGAATAAACCAAAACACGCAATTGACTTTCTACATTTAGCAATTAGACTTTTTCTCAAGTGACTCAAAAAGGACAGATTACAATTGGTACAAATGTTAAACATAATCAATTCTCCGTGACCTTGACCCTGAAGTACCAACCAATTTGCATCTGAACTGTCTTCGGCTTATGAACATATATTACACCAACAAAGTGTCATTAAAATGACACCCGTATTTGATTCAAATTCAAGGCCAGCTAAAATAAACAATAAACTGCGGACAAACGAAGACAACAACATATGAACAGACTGTCAAACTGACCGAATCCAAAAATACCTTCTCTCCTCCACCTTTATAATGGGTAGGGGGTTGTGGCGGGTGTTACAGGCTTCGCAATAACACCTACGCAGCTCCCACATAAAACGAACCAGCTCCTAAATGTATACCTTCCTGAAACTCAAGCAGGCAAAGGCATCACGAAATGGCGACCAGGTCAGTTTTTGTCCAATAGACACGAGTTTGGGCGTGTTGCCGACTGCCAACGCAAAACGACGTCTCTGCGACAAGATTTTCAAAGATCGAAATAAATAAGAAGAGGAAAAAAGAGAAGAAGAGAAAAAGGAAAAAGAAACGAGAGAGAGAGAGAGAGAGAGACAGAGAGAGAGAGAGAGACAGAGAGAGAGAGAAAGAGACAGAGAGACAGAGAGAAAGAGACAGAGAGAGAGAGAGAGAGAGAGAGAGAGAGAGAGAGACAGAGTGACAGAGAGAGAGAGATAGAGACAGACAGACAGAGTGACAGAGAGAGAGAGAGATAGAGAGAGAGAGGGAGAGAGAGAGATAGAGAGAGAGAGTGACAGAGAGAGAGAGAGAGAGAGAGAGAGACAGAGAGAGAGAGAGAGACAGAGAGAGAGAGAGACAGAGAGACAGAGAGACAGAGTGACAGAGAGAGAGAGAGAGAGAGAGAGAAAGAGAAAGAGAGAGACAGAGAGACAGTGACAGAGACAGAGAGAGAGAGAGAGAGAGAGAGAGAGAGAGAGAGAGAGAGAGAGAGAGTGACAGAGAGAGAGAGAGAGAGAGAGAGAGAGACAGAGAGACAGAGAGACAGAGCGACAGAGAGACAGAGAGAGAGAGAGACAAAGAGAGACAGAGAGACAGAGACAGAGAGTGAGAGAGAGAGAGAGAGATACAGAGACAGAGACAGAGAGACAGAGTGAGAGAGAGAAAGAAAGAGAGAGAGAGAGAGAGAGAGAGAGAGAGAGAGAGAGAGAGAGAGAGAGAGTTTCTTGTCACCCTGCATCTCTTCACACGTCTCAAGAAAAAAACAAGTCGCGTAAGGCGAAAATACAATATTTAGTCAAGTAGCTGTCGAACTCACAGAATGAAACTGAACGCAATGCCATTTTTCAGCAAGACCGTATACTCGTAGCATCGTCAGTCCACCGCTCATGGCAAACGCAGTGAAATTGACAAGAAGAGCGGGGTAGTAGTTGCGCTAAGAAGGATAGCACGCTTTTCTGTACCTCTCTTTGTTTTAACTTTCTGAGCGTGTTTTTAATCCAAACATATCATATCTATATGTTTTTGGAATCAGGATCCGACAAGGAATAAGATGAAAGTGTTTTTAAATTGATTTGGACAATTTAATTTTGATAATAATTTTTATATATTTAATTTTCAGAGCTTGTTTTTAATCCGAATATAACATATTTATATGTTTTTGGAATCAGCAAATGATGGAGAATAAGATAAACGTAAATTTGGATCGTTTTATAAATTTTTATTTTTTTTTACAATTTTCAGATTTTTAATGACCAAAGTCATTAATTAATTTTTAAGCCACCAAGCTGAAATGCAATACCGAAGTCCGGGCTTCGTCGAAGATTACTTGATCAAAATTTCAACCAATTTGATTGAAAAATGAGGGCGTGACAGTGCCGCCTCAACTTTCACGAAAAGCCGGATATGACGTCATCAAAGACATTTATCAAAAAAATGAAAAAAACATTCGGGGATTTCATACCCAGGAACTCTCATGTCAAATTTCATAAAGATCGGTCCAGTAGTTTAGTCTGAATCGCTCTACACACACACACACACACAGACAGACAGACAGACACACACACACACACACACACACACACGCACATACACCACGACCCTCGTTTCGATTCCCCCTCGATGTTAAAATATTTAGTCAAAACTTGACTAAATATAAAAACAAGGAGAAAGCCCAGGCAAAAAGCGAGTGAAAAGAACACCATGGCATCTTACCATGGGTGTCGTCACGTTCACTAACAGGATTTGCGTCACGAACTCACGAACACACACACACACACACACACACACACACACACACACACACACACACATTTGCACGCACTTACACAAATGCTCGCACCAACACACACACACACACACACACACACACACACACACACACGAACCGGCAATAATACCGAACCAAGCAGCTGGCCCCTTGGCGACTTTTCAGCTTCTATCAGCCAGGGTTAGAGCAAATCGATAGCTCCAAATTGTCGCTCTCTTTCTTTCTCTCTCTCTCTCTCTATCAGCTTCCAGGTCTCAGCTTGACTTGTCTTGCCATGCCATGCTCTCTCGACATTACCCCCCTTAGCAAAAACTCTGCCCCCTCCTTTAACCCCAACCCCTCCCCCTTCCCACCCCACTCTCTCCACCCGTTTCCGACGCCACCACCCCCATTTCCTTACGCCTCTTCCAGGCCTTTCTGCCTAGCTCTTCAACTCTATCCTTCTGCGTCTTCCTTGTGTAAGCTGTCTCCCTCCCTTGACACTTGCGGTATAATCTACAGGCTTCCCTCCATCAGGAGCGACAGTCGGAGGATGATGTGTTTGTCACCGACTTGTGACATAACATGCAGTTTTCAGCACTGTTTTGCGTCTCTCCCCTTCCTTCGGCTAGCCCTGGCTGGCTTCCTTCTGATGTAAGTCCAACGCCCATTTTACTAGAGGTTCTTAAAGAAGTTGACAAAAATCGAGCAGAACAAAATGACTTAAACGACAGGGATGGTATGACATTTTTGCCATCGACGTTGATTTGGAACAAGGGTCCATACGTAGATATCGATGAATCCAATGGTAAATGGATCTCATAGTCATCTCCAAATTCCAATATTTCAGAACCACCATGTTCTGCTCGATTACGCAAGGTTAGTATCATGCTTTGACGTCAAAGATTTCACTACGCTTTGGAAGAGATCCAGGTTCCACAAGAGGCGTCTTCAATTTAGACGCTTCGACTCCAGAACGTTTGGAGCAGAATAAGAATGTAGAATAAACAGAATACTACATGGTAGCAAGAATGTAGGATAGACGCGCAGTGCTCAGTGAACTCTTTCCTGGAAATACGCACTGGCAGAATAAACCTTCTGTGCCTAACTTTCATCGACATGAAATCACCCCGTGTGGGAGACTGCGCACAACGGAACCAACTTGCTGAAATTCCAGAACCGAGCTACTAGAAGCAAAACTAATTTAGGCTACATCAAGAGACCTCCGGCTTTGTACGTTCTGCAACTTCTAACGCCCTAAAACGACCTTGGGGAAAAACAACCGACAGGTTACTGAAAGTCTATCCCAGTTTAATTTATAAAGTCCTTTCGGAATCGATAAACTTCAAGCAAAAGACTTTCTACCTCTTGAAACGCATGGAATTACAAACGTGTAAACGACAGAGCAGCCATAACTTAAATGAACTTCTACCTCTAGTTATATGAAGTCTTTGGTAAGTCAACGTCGGGCTCAATGAATGAAAGCCTGCATGAGCATCCACAGTCATAGCAGCGTGCTCCACAGTGAAAGCAGAGGTATACGACCACAGTGATAAAGATTGCACAGGGCCCTCATGGGCACCACAGTCCATAAACCTTCCACTGAAGCCGGGCCATCCTTTGTGATCAGTGTGCACGTGATAACACTGCCAATGACTGGCGGCATTCACATGGGTTCTCCGGTCCCCTTAGAACTGCCCACGTTAGATCTCCTCCCCTCCAAAATTTCCCTCCCACTGCTAAGCTTCCAGCTGCTGTAAAAGGTCACTTGATGCTTCTTTTGAACACACTCCTTACAAAGCAGTTTTGTCTAAAAGACTAAAAGATACATAAAACTGAAAAAGGTGAATTTAAAAGTAAAAGACACACACAGACTGACGAATAGAGAAAGAAAGACTATGAGATGCAAGTTGGGAGGGCAAGGCTGGCTTCTGAGCTAAAAACTAAGATAAACCAGCCATATTCAACAGAAAGTTATAGAAATAATAAAAGTACAAAATCTTTATGAAAAGGCACACAACATGTGTATCCTCTCTCTCTCTCTCTCTCTCTCTCTCTCTCTCTCTCTCTCTCTCTCTCTCTCTCTCTCTCTCTCTCTCTCTCTCTCTCTCTCTCTCTCTCTCTCTTATCTCAAAGTCTCTCTCGTTCTCTTTCCTTCCTTCTGTTTTTACATTTAGTCAAGTTTTGACTAAATGTTTTAACATAGAGGGGGAATCGTCGAGACGAGGGTCGTGGTGTATGTGTGTGTGTGTGTGGGTGTGTGTGTGTGTGTGTGTGTGTGTGTGTGTGTGTGTGTGTCTGTCGGTCTGTCTGTCTGTCTGTCTGTCTGTCTGTCTGTCTGTCTGTCTGTCTGTCTGTCTGTCTGTCTGTCTGTGCGTGTGTGTGTGTGTAGAGCGATTCAGACCAAACTACTGGACTGATCTTTATGAAATTTGACATGACAGTTCCTGGGAATGATATCCCCGGACCGATTTTTCTTTTTTTCGATAAATACTTTTGATGACGTCATATCCGGCTTTTTGTAAAAGTTGAGGCGGCACTGTCACACCCTCATTTTTCAATCAAATTGATTGAAATTTTGGTAAAGCAATCTTCGACGAAGGCCGGACTTCGGTATTGCATTTCAGCTTGGTGGCTTAAAAATTAATTAATGACTTTGGTCATTAAAAATCTGAAAATTGTAATAATTTTTTTTATATAAAACGATCCAAATTTACGTTCATCTTATTCTACATCATTTCCTAATTCCAAAAACATATAAATATGTTATATTTGGATTAAAAATAAGCTCTGAAAATTAAAAATATAAAAATTATGATCAAATTTAAATTTCCGAAATCGATTAAAAAACAATTTCATCTTATTCCTTGTCGGTTCCTGATTCCAAAAACATATAGATATGATATGTTTGGATTAAAAACACGCTTAGAAAGTTAAAAACGAAGAGAGGTACAGAAAAGCGTGCAATGCAGCACAGCGAAACCACCACCGCGCTGAAAAGACTCGTCAGTTTCACTCCGTTATGCACAAGCGGCGGACTACGGTCATTGTCAAAAAATGCAGTGCGTTCAGTTTCATTCTGTGAGTTCCACAGCTTGACTAAATGTAGTAATTTCGCCTTACGCGACTTGTTTCTTTTTTCTTTGGTAATAGCAGATACGGGTCTCTCTCTGCTGGACATTCTCATTGTATGGTTTCGTCTGAGGACATTCACAGACCATTGAAGATAACAAAACAGTCTCTTTTTGTTCGTCTTTTTTCCCCATTTGTTTCTTTCTTTTAGCTCACTTAGTTAAACACAAAAACGGAAAATGTTCTCCATACTTTCTGAATGGTACCCGCATCTGACATAATCACCAACTCACACAAAAGGATAGAATTGAATCGTTCCTGCGTTCTTTTTAGTGCAACAAAAACGTCGTCCTTTTTCTTTCTTTTTCAAACTCACTTCCTTTATCCACAAAACAATCCCAGCAGCAACAGTTGCCGTCTCCGTGTAAATCACTCCCGACCAGTCACTGAATAAAATCGAATAAAGATGCATTCCTTTCGGTCTAAACGTGAAAACCACCCAGCTCTGTCCAAGCGTTTACTTGGAATAAGAGAATCCTTTCCTCTGGCTGTTTCCTGGGCAGTGGGACGTTCTGTCTGAATTAATGTTGCAGATTGACAGCCGTGTCGTTTATGAAATTAGTTAAGGGAAACAAATCAACAAACAGACAGGAAGACAGGCAGGCTAACGATGGAATAGTATCTTATTTGTATTCGTAACAGTATGATAAATTCTATTCAGTCTGAGAAAAATAATCACTTGACTCCACACAAAAACAGTATCTAAAATTCTTAAAGTCATAATATTGAAAGATGAGTATACTCGGTGCAAACCACTTCCACGAGAAGTAAGAACTTCCCTAAGCAATCACGATTCAGTGTGTAGACTATCTCTTTCATTGTAAGCGTTTTATTGAGAATCGACGTTCCAAAATATGAAAGCCATACAATATATGTTGACAACTTCTTTGATAGAAAGCGCCTCCATATGTATATCTATATATACATTTCACAGACATCAGATAGATTTCGGAAAAAGAAAGGGTTCATTCAATGCAGACGCCCTCTTTCGTGAAGAGCGTCTTGAAGAATAGGATGTTGACGGAATAATAACCTGACCAAAAAAACAGTATCCGAAAAAATCCCAACCATCATCAAACTCTGCGTATATATATACATATATATATATATACTCGTATCTATATGTGTGGACCACTTCCATATCAAGAAGGAATGTGAAAGCCAGCAGGAAGCAAGGGTACATTCGGTGTGGATGACCTCCGTCTGTCATGAAGGGTGTGTTCACGAAGGTTGTTGACAAGAATCGTGCAAGGAATCCACCGAAATAAGATTTTCCCTGCGACACTAACGGATTCAGCGGTCAATACCCTTCGCTCCCCTGTCGTGTTGCGCTAGTCAGAACCCTGATGTTTCTCGGCACTGATGGTAGAGGGAGGGGGATGGTAGAGGGAGGGGATTGGGACGGAGGGATCGGGGTTCGAGGTTGACATAGATGTGCAATGGCGTCGGTGCTTTAGACAAGATTTCGCAATCATGTCATAGACGGAGAGGAAATGTTAATGTTGGGGACAGTTCATTTTCTTTTTTTTCCGATAAAGCGTTAAATTTGTAATCATAATGAAGCCTTACAACAGTAAGTATAATAACTTTGTAAGCCAGATACGATTCACTACAAAGCTGCATAAAGAATATGTTAATCGACTGAAAGCTCGATAATTGGTCAGCTAAATGCTGTCTTGCGATGCTAAATGTTTGGTTCTTTCGAACACGTCACAAGGGCTTGCTTACTTGGAAAAAAATATTACGGAGCATTTTACTGACCCTATCATGTTTCCGACCTAATGCTGCCTCTCAGAATTTGCAAAGAAGTGATTAACCGCCTGTACATTTCTTTCCCCATGAAAAAAAGTGCAGTTCCAAGAAGGCTCATCAAACAGATAAAACTGGACTGTTCCAGGAGATCGATATTTAATTAAGAGCCAAGTCAACTTTAAAGAAGAAGCAATTCAATACAGGTGGTTTGGACTTTATCTCACGCATAAGCCAGTTGCCTTTGTCGGCGGCACCTGCCAATTTCAGTCAAAATGGTAGTTACATTTTTTTTTTAAATTAAAAAAAAAAGTCTGTGAAGACCGATCAAACCGATCCAGAAATTACTTCAATCAGGCTTTACATTTGGAATACAGTAACCAACGCGCGAAAGCTAAAATCGATTCATAAATACTTTTGAACTTGAAATCAAAAGTCCGACGCAGAAAAGCTCGAATCGACTCCAAAATTATTTGATTCAGCTTTTTTGTTGTTGTTGTCAAGAACCAAGTATCTAACACAGGACAACTCAAATCGAGTCAGAACTTACTTGAATCGGATTTTGCGTTTAGAATAAAGAGTTCATAAATTACGAAGTGTTTTGGATCTTTTTTTGTGTGTGCAGAAAAAATGTTAAAATGACGCAGCGAGATTTTCAACGCAAGAGAGTTGTGTGTCATACTTAACTCTGTTGAAATTGACTCACATTACCCAATATCATGGTTATTCCGTCAACGCACGAACCATTACATAACTCATACCATACTTATCACGCGTGCTCGCAAACCATTGCATATGTCGTATCCATTCTGTACAATTTGCGCATTATGTACAATGAGCAGCATATCTTGCACATTGTATACAATGAGCAACAAGTTTTGCTCATTGTATACAATGAGCAAAACTGTTGCCCATTGTATACAATGAGCAAGACCATAAAGTTGCACATTGTATACAATGTGCACCGAGTGAGCAAGATTGTTGAATGGCGTTCAAGCTACACTGATATATGAATCATAGTGAATGGTTGAATGGAATATGTGAGTAAAGTGTTCAAATAACGATGTTTGTTATGTTTAAGCATTGTTTTAATTCTCATTTCGCTAAAACTATACAGTGCATTAGGAATTTAATTATTGTAAATTAATTAAACAATAAAAACAAATACAACAAATAATGTTGTTTCAACACACGCACACACACATAACATTCGTTCATAATAACGCTCACATTGTCATGTCATTGCTAATGAGAGCGTCGTTTTCACCGCCTTTCACGCTTTTGCTAATAACGCTCATGTTTTCCTGTCACGCTAAAACATGGAAACAACGACAACAACGTACCACAGAGGTCACCTGCTTCTTTTTTTAAGCATGATGGTTCTTGCATTTAGCAGATCGGGGGTGGCAATGAGAAGTACATTGAAGCCGAGCTTTGAAGCATTTGCATTTGTTTGTTGTGCATACTCCGAAGCAGTTACATTTAGCGTAGCCTTGGCCGTGTCCACGGCTGGTTGCGATGGCGGTCTCTCTGACTGATTTCGTCTTGTTCCGGTTTTCTTCTGGAATGTCATCTTGGGTGAATAACCTGCTCTCGTTGATTTCGAACTGGTTTCGACTGAATTTCGAGGCGAGTCGTCCGTGTCTTGTCGCAATGGTGTACATTCCTCTGTCGCGGTCCACTTCAGTGATGACTCCGAGTAGGTTTCTTTGATCACCTTTGGCTCTGTCATACATCGGTATAGGTACGCGCACGCAATCATTCACATCTGCAACTTTTAACTTTTTCCTTGCCGATTCAAGCATGTGTTCTGCTGCCCGTTTTTGATTTCTTCTAACTTGGGTACGAACAGTCTGATGTTGCGATGTCCGCCGGCACAGTAAACACTGATTTGTCTCTTCGCTCGATCCTGCTCCTGTACACGAACTATGAACTAAACAACGACAAGAATCACACATGACAGGCGGGGTATCCAAAATGACTCCACACACCCTGCACAGATCGTCAGTAACATTCTCACCGACACGTGCTAATGCCGACAGTACGGATAATGCAGTGGCAGGGTGATCGTCTTGGATACTATCCACGTTATTTCCACCACCTAAGAGAGTGTTCGGGAGAACTTCCACACCATCGCCAAAGAGAGTGTCCGCGCTGGCACCACCACTATCTGCGTGGGCTTCTTTGATGACGTTGTAGACGTCTTCCAGAGCTACGAAATATCGTGCAGGATTCGATCCCGCCACAATCAATCTTTGGAAATGTGCAACTTCGATTACGTCGTATCGCTTTACGAGTTTGTAGTCGTTGGGCGTCTTCTTTTGGCTTCCGAGTTTCAGTTGTCGAACTCTTTCCGTCATGGTGGTAAGGTCTTCCTGTGTGAACCACTTCACGTGGCCAACACTTTGACGTTGCACTTCTGCATCAAACTTAGTTCGATTTTGATCCATGGTGGTCGCGTTCTATCGCCGGGCAGACTGACACTGACACAGAAACTAAAATACCGAAAGAAAGAGAGTGGACAGACAATCAAAACAATTTCAAACACGAGTTCGGTTCAGTCCTATTTGGTCAAAATCGCACGTAGTTTGCAAGATCGTTATTTGAACCCTTTACTCACAAATAAGAAAAAGTGTGAAAGGCGGTGAAAACGACGCTCTCATTAGCTGACGTTGTTGTTTCTATCTCTTACTTTTAGCATGACATGACAATGTGAGCGTTATTATGAACGAATGTTATGTGTGTGTGCGTGTGTTGAAACAACATTAATTGTTGTATTTGTTTTTATTGTTTAATCAAAGGGGCAGTCAACAGGTTGCTGTCGTTTCATGTTTTCGGGCCAAAAAGAGATTGCTTACTCTTTACTCTTTACTCTAGGTAAATGTAACAAAAAATATATTTTAAAAAAAGAAAAGATTTTGAATATTGTTTTGAAAAAAATTGTTTTGGATTTTTTGTTCCATTCTTTTTCTTATCACATGCACGCCAGTTCAAAACGCCGAAAGCAAAAAAAAAACGCATGCATATTGGTCAAATTTGAAACGAGTTACGGCCGTTTTAAAATAAAAAATATGACGTCATTCTACTTCCACTACAAAGTTAAATGTTATTTCCAGCCAAACTAACAGCGCTATCGATGTGCGGTTTCACTAAAGTGGTTCCTATGCATCAAAGAATTGTTTTAAACAAAGTTGTTTTTAGCTGTTTTCTGCCCCTTTAATTTACAATAATTAAATTCTTAATACACTGTTTAGTTTTAGCGAAATGGGAATTAAAACAATGCTTAAACATAACAAACATCGTTATTTGAACACTTTACCATTCACTATGATTCATATATCCGTGTAGCTTGAACGTCATTCAACAATCTTGCTCACTCGGTGCACATTGTATACAATGTGCAACTTTATGGTCTTGCTCATTGTATACAATGGGCAACAGTTTTGCTCATTGTATACAATGAGCAAAACTTGTTGCTCATTGTATACAATGAGCACGATATGCTGCTCATTGTACACAATGCGCAAATTGTACAGAATGGATACGACACATACACGTTTACATACAGCAAACACTGCGAATTCTTTTCTACAGCTTAAAATCAATCTACTTCTTGTAGAGGAAGCAACAACAATGACGAATCGAGACTTTTAACGCATGAGAGTTGTGTGCAGTGCACTTTTGACCTTGACTCAAATCAACTAATTATCATGGTCATTCTTACCCATACTCGGGACCTATTTCATGCATGTTAATATCTATATATATATACGACTAGTGTCTGTCTGTCTGTCTGTTCGCGATGCACGGCCAAAGTTCTCGGTGGATCTTTTTCAAATTTGGACACCGTATTCAGCTACACCCCGGACACAACCTCATCGATGAGATATTTCAACACGTGCTCTCAGTGCGCAGCGCTGTGCGCGCTGAACCGATTTTGTGTTTTTTTGGTCTGGATCCACTACCAGTAACTCTTCCTTATCTTCTCCAGTGTTTTCAGCCGCGATTATCTCCCTTCCTCCGTGTGGAGTCAATCCATATTCCCGTTACTACGTTACT
>NC_090250.1:45667017-45677017 GCF_037325665.1 Littorina saxatilis
CTATTCGAGTGCACTGATTGCTTTGAGCAGTTCAGTCACTGCCCGTAAACAACATTCAGGATCTGTGTTGTTTATTTACTTTTACACATAGATATGCATACTCGATCGTTTCTGTGTCATCGATCGATTTTGACAGATTTGCGGAAACGCCCGCAAAGTTTCAGCTTTTTTCGTAAATTTAAGAAATTCACCGGCGTGACACGTCTTCGACCGTCGAAAAACAATGACAGATCTGCCGAAATGACGGCAACGCTTAATTATTTATTTTTTTTATCGATTTATTTCTTATATTTATTTGTTCATCTGTTGTCCTTTTTTTTTTATTAATCAATGTATGTATGCATCCAATCATTAATTTATGTGTACAGAAATTCATTAATAATTTATGAATGAATCCATTCACTTGTTTATGTGGGTATTATTTAGTTTTAATTTAAACTGACTTTTTTAAGTCTCAGTTTAAAGCCCTACGAAAGCTTGCCCAAATTACCATCGACTCAGTAAGAACTAACACTCAACGAAAATCATAGTCACGGTGCCGCCACCCCCCCCCCCTCCCACACACCCCCCTCCAAATAATGACCTGACCACGAAATGTACGTGCCTTTGGTCAATAAAGGCTAAGGGCTAATACCATTCTTTTGGCAAGCGAGTCAGGACGGCTATTTTGGACATTAGGTCCATTCTGTGCAGAAGCACGGTTGTAGACACCTGGGCCGACCCAATACAGTTCCTGTCTTGTCTCTCACTCGTTCGATTTCCTTGCCTGCTTATCTACCCCGGTCGCGTGCTGAACAGGATAAAATAGCTGTTCCTGCAGAGAAAAAAACATTCAGTGACACAGAGACAAAGTCAGAGACAGCGATAACAACATGATTCCTTTCGTTCTCTGTTAAGTCGGCGAAGAGACGAAAAAGCAAAATGCTGACCAGCTTGCTCTGTCTTTGCGAATACAGTGTGATCATTTGTTTGTTTGTTTTCTTGCTTTCTTGCCCGCTTGCTTCTTTGCTTGTTTGTTTACTTGTTTATATCTGGTACTGGTTGGTTGTTTGGTAAGTTGGTCGGCTGCGGCCTTACAAAGCATGGTGTCTAATGTCTTTGTCTCACTCAGCTCGAATTATAACGGTCATTTCTCATAAAGATCATCGCACTGCTTCTCGGCGATCTAAAACGCAAGAGGAAGAGATAAAAAGAGAAGAACAGAAAATAAATAAAATAAAAGAGATATATATATAAGAACAGAAAATAAAGGATAGAATTAATCGCTTTCCATTTCCGCCCGAGCATCTTTCCGTTATTTTTTTCTCAATCTACACGCAATCCGAGGCTTGGTTTCAATTTTCAACACGGTGTCAGTGTGCCCTTGATGGAATTATATGCAAATTAATCCTCATTATGCCCAGGCACCCGCGTCGCCTTCTTCCCCCCTCCCCCCCCCCTTCCCCCTTTCTTTGATATTTTGAAACTTCTTATATAGAGTAAGAGGATTTTATCGTGTGTGTGTGTCCTTTTTCTTCTAATAATTTGTGTGTGGTCTTGTTTATTTGAAGGTCGTCTTTTTTGGTATTTTATTCTCTTTGCTTGTCTTCTCTAGTTTTCTCTCGCCTTAACTTGTCAGGGCTCCCTACGGACGCTCAACCTGGACCCCCAGCTTTAATTCCTGACCCCCTACTGTAATGTCAGTGTCGTATTGTCTTGTCCTCCTTCGCATCCGAATGACGTGACTGTGACACTGCAGTTGCACTACGATCAGTTACACTACGATCAGTTGCATCGTATGAGTACACAGCTACACTGTTCAAGGCCGCACAAAATTCATGCATTCATGTTTTTGTAAAGTCTTTCGAGTCAGAAATCTTACAAGTTTAGAGATGTCGTCCGGCATCGGCAGTCTGCAAAACTCCGCATTTCTTTCAAATTGCCGAAAACGTTGCCGTCATTTTTGCAGATCTGTCAATTTTCTTTCGACGGTGGGAAACGTGTGACGCCGGTGAAATGTATTACATAAATTTATGAAAATAGCTGAAACTTTTGCGGGCGTTTTGGAAAATCTATACCAATGGAAATACATCGTAGCAACATCCCTGCCAGTCCCAAGCCTAGCTTAATTTAATTACTCCTAGAGCGGTAGTGTCGCCGTAATCATTCAGGCGCCCGTCTGATTAAAAACCAAACGAGTCTGTCTAAGCTGATTAACTATGACACAGCAGTGAACAACAACGATCTCTGGTAACGTGTTTACTGTTAACAAAACATGTTCCAAATTGGCCGCTGCTAACCAGTGAGGACGTTACATTGATCTGAAATTCATTAAAAAAATTTAAAAAAAATTAAAAAGGGACAGAGAAAAAAAAGTTGTAAGAAAAATCAGTCGAGTACATATTATGGAAAACAAGGAAAGTTTAAAGACAGCAATGGAAAATACAAAAACAATAAAAACTCTTGTGCTTGCTTGCTTACCATTATTACGCCAGTTCTAGGTATTATCCAATCCTCCCAATGACGCCAACGACTGCTAAGTTCTGGCACGGATGTCAACTCCAGAAATCAAGGGAACGCTGAAGTACCAGTATCCAGTTATCGTGGCGCTATAGAGTCCCAGCGAGTCAAGTAAACTGAGACCGTGACCGTCAATTGAACAGGGGGAGTAGGTTAAGCCAAGGCATTGTGATTCAACTGATTTCAGTCCTTGTACTGAAACAAGGCGGTTGTGTTGCTTTCGTTCATCACCCGAAGCTCACTGCCGCGTACACTCACTGAGCGTGGCCGGCTGCTGATTGTAAACAAATGCAAATCATGGCAGTGTTGATTTGTCTGTGTCAGAACAGGCTTGCGACTGTATTCGATTCAAGTTGTTTTGAGCTGGCACAGATATATACGACTGTAATCGATTTGTTTTGAGTTGCTTTGTTTGTTGACTTAAATACGGACAGGAAAACACGCAAGAAAGCTTCAGCAACGCTAAACACTTCACGCCTCCACGGCAGAATACGAACAGGATGATCGACAGTAATCTAACACAAGAAAGTCAGTTTAGACACTTTTACCGTACCAACACTTCACAGTTTGGGTCACGATCAAATCAGTCAGACTTAATTTCACACGGTCACCTGCAAACTCAGTAATCAACGCCAATATGTGGTAGAAGAAACTCAGAATAACTTGACGCTGAGGGTATACAAAGCAACACTACCCGGCACACGCCGATAGTGTCACAAAGCGTCTCTCTATCGTGTACAGATTTACGGACCACGCTAGAGCTGAGTCAGTCAAAGAGTGCCAAATTCTTGCCTCAGGTTAACAAAGCCGAGAAAGTCTGTTGACAGTTCTACTGGGTTTTGTTGAGAGCTGAATAAGATTGAGTAAAGCCGTGTTGAGTTAGTTGCGCCGGGGATGTAGGGTACACCACTTGATCGCAGTCTCACAAAGCTGGTACCACAGTAAACACAGCAAAACACAGGGAGAACCCAACGACTCCTACTCGCACGCGGTTTTCACTGCTAATGCAAACATCTGTCGTGTATGATTACAAATACCGACGGAGGTACAGAAGTAGGCCGAACCGAAAACACAAACCACGTGTTGCTCAGTTAGACAGCCAGGTAGCGCTCGCTACACACCGTGCGAAGCGGCATGAACAGTGAAGTGTGACCAGGTAGATCCGCAGCCGGTAGATGATAAGTGTGGCTGACAGATGTGTACGCCGCCTAAAACGAGAAACTACATTCCTGGGCAACACGGGGGTACTACAGATAAACACTGACGAATGAATCAAGTAATTAAAGCCTCTAGCGCAGCAAAGCGAAAGCTGGAGTTCAGTCGTATATCAGTATGTATATCATATTATATGTCCGCCGTGACTCGAGAGTGGCGAAACACCTACCTACCTAGGTCCCAATGACGTTCGTATGAGACAAGAAATGTGAAAAATACTGCTTGGAATTTCGTGATTAAAAAACACACGTAATCTTGGGGGTACAATCAACGTAGTCGCTTTGAAACTGTATAGCCTTATCTGTGACGTCGTGACAAAACACTCTTTTGTCTTGATAATCAACGACAACGTGACCGCTTTGAAACCGTAGAACCTTGTTTGTGAATTGACAAAAACACTTTATCTTGGCCCAGTCAACGTAGCCGTCTTGAAACTGTCGAAGCCTTGATTGTGAAGTGACAGACTAAGTGGCAACAGCTAGGTTGACTTGGATTCAAAGCGTCTTGCACTCCGACAAATATCGGCAAGCACAGACAGAGATAGTATCGACAAGACACGAATTCAGACACCAGCTAAAACTGTTCATAAGAACAAGCAGCAGGTTGGCTTGAATTGAACTCCACCATATCCAGAGAGAGGGAGAGGGAGAGAGAATCTATCGACAAGACACTCACTCATTCAGGCACCAGCCTTAGCTTCTAGTTCCACACGCGTTCTGGCACCAACAGACAGGCAGTGCCAAATTTCCTTCCAGGCCGCTTCTCAGCTCCGTTCGTGGCATTAAGAGTGCGTTCACCCCTCCATTCCTCCACGGCTGTTCTAACAAGCACTAAGCTGCACCCTTGCCACTTTAAATTACCGTTCCTCCACGGTTGTTCTAACAAGCACTAAGCTGCACCCTTGCCACTTTAATTTACCATTCCTCCACGGTTGTTCTAACAAGCACTAAGCTGCACCCTTGCCACTTTAAATTACCGTTCCTTCACGGCTGTTCTAACAAGCACTAAGCTGCACCCTTGCCACTTTAAATTACCGTTCCTTCACGGCTGTTCTAACAAGCACTAAGCTGCACCCTTGCCACTTTAAATTACCGTTCCTCCACGGCTGTTCTAACAAGCACTAAGTTGCACCCTTGCCACTTTAAATTACCGTTCCTCCACGGCTGTTCTAACAAGCACTAAGCTGCACCCTTGCCACTTTAAATTACCATTCCTCCACGGCTGTTCTAACAAGCACTAAGCTGCACCCTTGCCACTTTAATTTACCATTCCTCCACGGCTGTTCTAACAAGCACTAAGCTGCACCCTTGCCACTTTAAATTACCATTCCTCCACGGTTGTTCTAACAAGCACTAAGCTGCACCCTTGCCACTTTAAATTACCGTTCCTCCACGGCTGTTCTAACAAGCACTAAGCTGCACCCTTGCCACTTTAAATTACCGTTCCTCCACGGCTGTTCTAACAAGCACTAAGCTGCACCCTTGCCACTTTAAATTACCATTCGATCCACAGATGCATACACTCAACATTCACAATCACGCGTTTAGGCTTTACTTAAGGCCGGGATCCGTCTCGGAATTGAAAGAATACGGTAGCCGATTCACAATAATACCTTCCAACGCTTTGCACTCGCACGAATATCCATCGCACGACTGACGATTTGCTCAAAGCGAAATCCAGTCGTAAACAAGGGCACTTTTCCCCCACTTAGTCCTCAACGGTAGAGCCATTTGGACTACATGTACTGGTATCGGAGGTAAACGAAATAGCGAGGCCGAGCGAGTAAGTATAGTTGTTGTTGCAGTCGTGAGAATAACAAAGGGAACCCACAACGGGTGAAAGTATATGGTAGTTGTTGCATGTAGCTCCGAGGGAACATTGATTGAGAGACTATCAGAGTGAGTGAATGAGGACAGCAGTTCAGTGTTGTCAATGGTGGTTACAACTACAGTTACAACCAATACAGGCAGCTGGGAGGAGGTATCGTGCAGAAGCTAGCTTCCCCTTCACCGATTATCGACCCACGAGTAGAGAGCCGCCTGTTGCCGTAAAAAATACTCCTCACCCCCCCCCCCCCCCCCCCCCTTCCCCCATCCTCCTCCTCCCTTCACTGCAAACATACCCGGAGGGCCCAGGACGCAAGCTTTTCCGTCATTGGAACGAGTCAGTTGAATTGGAGGAGAAATTAATAACAAAAACGCGAACTATCTGTCTGTGTGAGTGTCGCATGACTGACTGTGTTGGGGTTATAACCCAGTTCACAACAAACTGGGTTATTTTCATGATCATGAGGAGTAATTAAGGTTGTACAATTGTGGGGAGGCGGGAAGAAGAGTGGGACGAAGTTTGTTGTTGTTGTTGTTGTTGTGTGTTTGTGTGTGAAAGTCTGTCTGTCAGTCTCTGTCGATGTTATCATGTGTCTGTGTGTCTGTGTGTCTCCTTTCCTGTTTGCCCATCTCTCTGTCTCTCTCAGGTTCTCACACACACACACACACACACACACACACACACACACACACACACACACACACACACACACACACACACACACACACAATGACATCTGTTTCAACGAGCGGATATAAACTTACATTTAAATGATGTTTGTTTGTTTGTTCATATTTGTTCGTTCATGGGCTGAAACTCCCACGGCTTTTACGTGTATGACCGTTTTTACCCCGCCATTAAGGTAGCCATGCGCCGCTTTCGGAGGAGGCACGCTGGGTATTTTCGTGTTTCTATAACCCACCGAACTCAGTCTGACATGGATTACATGATCTTTTTCGTGCGCACTTGGTCTTGTGCTTGCGTGTACACACGGGGGTGTTCGGACACCGAGGAGAGTCTGCACACAAAGTTGACTCTGAGAAATAAATATGTGATGTTATAATGAACAATAGATGTACCAAACGTACAAACAGTTTTTCCCCGCGACAGCTGGTACAGTAATTTGTAACGCGTCTTGTTCATCGTTGTGGAACAAAATTAAAAATCTGACAGGAATCGGATGAGTTACTGAGGTAAGTTATGTTTACAAACTTGCTAACACACTGGAATCAATGTAAACTTATTAGTCAATGTGTGGTGGTCCGTAATTCTTGTTTGAAAACTTGATGCTGTTAAATGGGATCTACTCTGTGCAAATGCGCGCGTGTGTGTGTGTGTGTGTTTCTGTCTGCGTGTGTACGGTGTGTGTGTGTGTGTGTGTGTGTGCGTGTGTGTGTGTGTGCGTGAGTGCGTGCGTGCGTGCGTGCTCTTGTGTGTGTGTGTGTGTGTGTGCGTGCGTGCGTGCGTGCGTGTGTGTGTACGTGTGTGTGTTTCTGTCTGCGTGTGTGTGTGTGTGTGTGTGTGTTTCTGTCTGCCTGTCTGTATGCTAGTCATATATCAGTCTGTTTGTCTGTATGACTGTGTTTGAGTGTACCTATGTGTGAAACAAATTTACGCAGTATGGAGAGCGAAGGTTGGAGTTGAACTATAGGCTATTTTCTATCCTTCAACAAAACAGACACAAAACAAACACACACACAAATAAACAAACAAACAAAGACAAACATAGCTCTGTGTTTCTTTCCTGTTGTGTTCATCAACATTGTTCTTTTACTGTAACCTTGGCGGGTGAAAACAATGACCTATTTCCAACAAATTATACGGTCACTGAGTGCTTTATTCTTCAATAAAAAAAATTCAGAGCAAATGTACACCAAATTTCAACAACAGACACTGACCACTGACTTGGTTACTAGCCATAACCTCGCTAATAAATCCATAAACCCTGCCTGTACGAACTCATTGTCATCTCGTCATCAGGAACCGGAAAACCGAATCCGCTCTGCATTTAGTGGGGGCCGATGCGCAATTATTTCATTTTTACCCCATTACCTCATTTACACTGACATATATATATATATAACAATTAACTGAATGCTCGCAGACCATTGGTTCTGTGTATAAGTCTGAGGTACTGCCAGTGAGGATTTTGTCAGTAGCCAAAATAGGTTTATCTTACATACGTGAGAGAGACACCCGTGAGATAATAATCGTTCAAATCACACGTGTGTATATCATGTAAATGAGGTCATGTCAAGCAAGTCTGGCAGGGACCTGTTTTTCCACTGCTTATGATGCCAAAGTCACCGAGACAAACGTCATTATAGAAACACAAATTGTGCTCGCTAATTACCCTCGATGAATCTTTAGAACTAACACGTCACGCCACACTTTCAGAGTGACGTTTCTTTGCTTTGACGTAATAGATTGCACGAGGCTTTAGAAGAGATCGAGGTTCCAAAACAAGCGTCTTCAATTTAGCTGCCTCGAATGCAGGACATTTTCAGTAAAATACACGTAAGTACAGTATGTAGGATAAACAGAATACTACATAGCTTGCTGTGTCGTACCAGATTTACACTCGTTGCTTTTTCAAATAGTGAACAGCTCGCTTTCGCTCGCAGTTCAATATTTAAAAAAACAACTCGTGTAAATCTGGTACGACACAGCAAGCCATGTAGTATTCTCTATTTAGTTGATGCGGATATTCACCGTTCTGTGCGTTTGACGTCATCAGTTATGACGATAATTTGCTGTCAATTATCACTAAGCTCTTACGGCAAAGCAGGGAGAAGCTGGAAGGATGGCTTCATCTGGTCAGCCCGTGATCAGTTGTATTAGCACGAAACATTACACAGTGAAAGGTAGCGGGTTTGATGAAAAAGCGACCAAAAAGAAAACATCGACGTAAACACATTTGACGTTATTTTGATACCACACAAAAAGTGAAAATAGACTTGTCCAGTTACGACCTCAGTATGAATAACCGCAACTTCAGTAAATAAAGTATAGTCGGTACTGAAAAGACGACAACGACAACAAAACAAAACAAAAAGCAAAACAAAAGAAGAAAAGGAAACGAAATTAAAAACAACAAACACACGTTCAACTGTCTGGATATTTGCAACCACATGCAGTACGCGCATCCTAAAGAGATTGATAATAGGCGAGAAAAAACACACACGAGGAAGTTTCCAAATTGTGGTTTTGGGCGTACGTCAAAATATTACGTCAAAATATTATAGAGGTTGCGGGGAGAACGGACCGTCCAAACGAAAACGAGATAAATTACATCATCTTTGTCACGGTTCCGTACTTGGTACGTATTCGGCCGCGTAGAATGTCTTTGGTCGTACCCTCTTTTTGTTTTTTTTGCTTATTCAACCGCACCAGGTCACCCCAAGGTTCTGCTGTTCAAAACTAATGCGGTGTAAGCCGGGGACAGACGGAATCCGCTTGGGTTAAGAATGGACTGATGCATCACTGACTTGCGATAACTTTAACAGACAAATTTATGACATCGCAAGAGAAAAACTTGAAGGGACACATTGATTTTTTTGGAGAAAGTGAGGGGTGTTGTTCTGTTTTGTTTTGTTTAAAATATTATGAACTAGAGCAAAGGATGCTAAACAACATTTAACACTCTGAATCATTCATTTTTGTAATTAACTTCGAAATTTCAAACATTGAATGCACGGAGACCTAACACTCAAGTTTTAGGAAATTCAGCCAGAAAGAGTTTGTAAGCAAAACTGATTACCGGTTTAGTTTTAGTGAGGTTCGCACAACAAAACATTTGGTATGCCCATATATACGTCTCTCTGTAGTCCAAACAAGGCCAACGTATGAAAATTTGTAAATTTTGACCTACTGACTGTTTTCAACGCCAAGCTGGAAAAGGGACTGTGCGACTTTCGTCACCTTTTCCCCAAACGCTGTCACATGTCATGGCGATGACCTAGCACTGGGTCAAGAGCGCTCCAGGTCAAGGAGCTTAGCTCAAGTTACTTTATCTACGCTACTACGAGAGCTGCCATAGTCATAGAAAGTGAGACAGACAAACAAACTACTATACATCAAACAGAGGAATTGAAAAGCGACTGTTGCGACGTCAACCACTTTCTGTAGCGATGTTTAGACAGTACCTGCCCACGGCAGACATTGACGCTGGCAGTGATTATAGGTCTCATACCCCCCTCCCTCCCCACCCCTCTCTCTGTTCGTATTCGTAATCACTGTCTACTCTCTCTCTCTCTCTCTCTCTCTCTCTCTCTCTCTCTCTCTCTCTCTCTCTCTCTCTCTCTCTCTCTCTCTCTCTCTCTCTCTCGGTCTGGCTGGCTGTCAGTCACTCTGCGTCTCTGTCTGTCTCCCTCTCTATCCGACTCTGTCCCTCTCGCTATGTTTTTGTACTTGCATTCTCTTTATCTCTGTCTCTCTCACTGCACACACACGCACGCAC
>NC_090250.1:45682017-45709039 GCF_037325665.1 Littorina saxatilis
ACGCTACAATCCTACGCGAATCTATCATAACAAAAATACAGAGTTATCTCCCATATGTTTTTCGCGAGTACTGATCTAAATTTGGCCGACTTCGACAGTGATCTCCGTTCTGTTCTTCACAGTTAAAGGCACAGTAAGCCTCCCGTAAACCATCACAGATACGGTCAGGCTTTTACACACAGTACAAACACCCTTTCATTTAAACACTCACCGATTGAGAACATCCTAGGTGCCCTCCGTAAAGAGCGAACAATTTTCAAAGAATTTATTTTTGCGTGGTTTATCTTACCCCTGAGCCATCGTGAACCCGTGTGATCCAGTTTCCCTTTTTCACAATGTAGTCGTCAGTTAGTTATTTGAATGCGACTATTTACAATAGCACGTTTTTATGCACGAAACAAACGGCTGTGGTTCACAAGAACTCTAGCGATGGCTTTTGACTGTTGAGAGGAACGGCGATATGCACTGATAAACCGGCGTCGTCTGCTACGACCCTTGCGTGACCCTGCTTCCGGGCTTTTCTTTTTTCAAACTTTCACAACTTCGAATTGTACTGATCTTGTCTTGATGAAAAAAGAATTCTTTTATGATTAAAGAATGTTTGTGTAACAAGCTGTCAATTTATTATTTAGATTTTAAAAGTTAGGTCTAGCGCAAAAACGCACCACGGTCCAAAAACATTTTGATAATCATCGATTCACGGCTATCGCCAGTTTACATCGATAGAATGAGACCCGAAGGGAAGTAACTCATGTTTGACCTGAGTTCAGGATGGGTCCAAAAAGTGTTCGAGACAATCTGCAAAATTAATTCTTTAAAAATTGCTCGCTCTTTACGTAGGGCACCTAGGATGTTCACGTTTGGTGAGCGTTCAAATGGAAGGGTGTTTGTACTGTGTGTAAAAGCCTGACAGTATCTGTGATGGTTTAGGGGAGGCTTACTGTCCGGGCGTGAATTCCGGTATTCATAACAGCCGTCCAGCACCAAAACGAGGCGCCATTGCTGTTGAGGCCAAGTCCACGAAAATAAATTCTTTGAAAATTTCTCACGCTCGACAGAAAGCAGCCAGGATGTTCCCGTTCAAATGGAAGTATGCTTGTACTATATGTAGACGCTCGGGGAGCTCTGTGATGGTTTACGGGAGGCTTACTGTGCCTTTAATTATGATAAAGACATCGTTCTAAGGTCAAAACAAGTCGAAATTTTGGGACTGCTGCCGGAAGGAGACCGTAATATATATATATAGGTTACACACTCCGAGTTCTGATTATCTTGCATATTTTCCCGAGGGTCGATTTTCATGTATTACCGAGCCTTTGGCGAGGTAATACATGAAAATCGACCCGAGGGAAAATATGCAAGATATTCAGGACGAGGTGTGTAAGCTATTTATCCCATTACTCTGACGTTTTCATTAAAAACACTTACTTTTTGCACTAAAACCTGCCCGTGCCTGTTTTCAGCGTGCCAAAAGCCTCCGCAGTCGAAATTCATGTCAATGAATTCATGCGCAAAGCTAGTTCCCATTTGTCAGCATAATGGACGGCGTCATTCGACTTGTATGTGGACATTCAGTCATTCATATTGTAAATAAAAAGGTCTGCTATCTGCTTTTACATTTTGAAAGTCATTTTAAAATATCCCTGTGTATATTTGACATCGGGTTTCGTAAAACTCAATTCGGCATACCGGGTTTATATTTTTACCAGAATTGCGCACGATAATGGCAGCGTAACAAATTCAGTTCGGGCCGTGCTGGTTTGATCGTTGACCCAAGTCAGTTCGCATGCAGTGTTACTGTTTGTCAGTCGGGGATAGAAATGTCATCGCGCTGTTCTGTTTTGGTTTTCACACGTGGATCACTTACATATATTCAGTCGTCGGGTTTAGGTGAGCCAAAGCTTCAATACTTCGCCTGTTGTAGACGTTAAGCAATAAAGCTTGGAAGTTGTATGTCGGCACTGAGAGTCGGTCGCGGTACATCGCTTTCTACTTTGTGCCGGTCTTGAGTTTGAACACCTAAGGTTGGATACATCTAACACCTCACATCCTCTTCTCTTCCCCAAATATCTAAACTGTATCTCCAACTTCTTTTCGTCTTCTTCTTTTCATTTTGGTGCCACTCCCTCATTTGTCGCTGAACCCCGCAGTTGACTCGACTCGGATTCACACAAGCTCGTCTAGCAGACGACAGTTTGAACAGTCTTGAACAGCACGGTTGCAAGCAGATTCAGCTATCAATCGAAGCAATACACTTAAAGCCAAAGCAAATAACCAAATGAGAAAACCTAACGTTTGATTTGACTTCATGGTGAGTCTTCTGATAAATGTTTTGGCGTTGGAATGGATCTCAACGGGTTCCCAGCTACGACAACTTTTCCAGAGTTATGCATGCCTTCGACAATCGATGTCAGTTTCAGATTGAGTTTTCGAACTACCAGGTGACTGGGTTGTGTTTTGATTGCGCTCTCTCTCTCTCTCTCACGGTTCTGTGTAGATGGCTGTCTGTGTAAAAATTAGGGAGTATCGTCCCTTGATCCCACTCGCGATACTCGTTGAACATGCCTTTGACCATGCAGCCGCTTCAGCCAGCGAAATATCTCGACTCCGCTCTTTAAATCCATGCAGAATGTGCGTATCGTATGAAGTATTCTTTATTTTCTCAATATTGACACATGTAGGCCTGTACCTATACGTGATATTGACTTTGACACCACAAAATATTTCAGTCGTATGTTGAAAAAAGTAGTCCATCTGTAAACTCTGAATATGCAGATGACCTCTATAAATTATTCAATTGTACTCTGAAATCAAAGACAATGACCAATGACAGTTGAGATCGAAACTCGGTTGTGATGGGATATCCATATGGTTGTGATGGAATATTCAGAATAATCACCTCCTCAGCTAACAGAGACAAAGAAGCAGGTCATGGGATAAATATGGTTTCATCACTGTCAACTGGTTACAGAAAAAATCGTCTGCTCCAGTGAGCGCCGAAACGGTTGATTATCACGTGACACTTTTGCCATATTTAGAGTTGTTTGCACAGTAAATACAGCCGCGAAAAATAGCTCGCTTGAAACTGTCTTACATATCAATTCCTTTGTCATTTAAAAATTACAAAACACCATGAAAAATCATTATCGACGATCGCGAATCTGCTTATATCAATAATACATTACAAAAAGCTCTAAATATATATATGTAAAAAAAAAAAATCGGTTTCCTTGCCAGACAAGGAAACTCAAGGCATCCTGTCAGGGAGAGAATGAGCCGAACTCATTTTGACCTGAGTTCAGGATGATGTAATAGTGTGCAAAATTGAAGGACGATGCATTGAAAAACTTGAGATTATTTTGGTTTTGAACAATTTTTGCTGTTTTTCAAATCATGCGCCACCTCAAACTACATTTGCCATGAATGATCAAACTAACTTTTTAAAAAGAACCTATAGATATAAAATAATATGTTGGTTCTTTTTTGAAAGTAAGTTTGATCATATTTTATGAGTGAAAAATGCCCTTTACCAGACGATGCAGATTTTCCATGTGCTTTAGTCTATACCCACACATTCGATTCTCATTCTCCAGTAACACATTGCACACACGCAAACTGAATTAAACTGTACATACTACAATCAGTGAATCACGCAATTCATTATTAATTCACCTCGTTTTGAGAGCTCAGCGCTTAGTTGCAACAAGACAAAACACCTTCGATTTGACGATACACGTTTCTGAACGCAACTTTCACTTTAATCTTCTTTCTGTTCTGTCGTCTGTCTTCTTCTTTTTTCTGTGTTTTGTGCCTGAGGAAGACCCTAGTGGTCGAAACGTCGTGATTTGTTATTCGTTTCGTCTTCGTCAAACACGTGAGTACGGTATATTTTGGTCTTTTTATTTTTCACTTTAATGTTTTCTATGCACGAGATCGGAGAAACCTTGCAGGATTTGTTTTTCCAGCGAATGTCCTGTTAACATTAAATGACTTGAAGAGACGAAAATACCAGAAATCCTAAGGCAAAAGAACAAAATTATCTGAAGAATCTGCACCCCGGCATATCGATAAATTACTGTTCTCCGACTGTTCGCTTTAGCACACGCAATAAGGAATGGAAGTGACATTTAGAAACTAAACAAAGAAGAAAAGAAAACATGAGGGGTGTTATTTGTTTGCGCGCATTGAAAAAATCATATCCGAAAACGATTTCCTCAACAGAGACAACGGAGCAAAGCCACCCCCCCCCCCCTCCCCCACTCTCTCTCTCTCTCTCTCTCTCTCTCTCTCCGTCTGTCTTTATGTGTTGTATAAAGGACAGGTTGGAAGAATAGGCTTTGCCTAAAACCTTTATCCTTTTGTAATAAAAGTCTGAGTCTGAGTCTCTCTCTCTCTCTCTCTCTCTCTCTCTCTCTCTCTCTCTCTCTCTCTCTCTCTCTCTATCTCTCTCTCTCTCTCTTCCTGAATTGATTTCGTGGTTTGACATTGGTGTCACTAATACAAATAAATCCATCAACAACAACAAAATCCAACTCTGCAGAGACTAAGTCTTTTTTGGTATGTGTCCTAGATTAAGAATGCTCGTATTTTGCGCAAAAGCTTGAACGCATCTTGATGGTCAACATAACATAATCGCTAACACGAGAAGAAATTCACCTCTAAAATGATTATATTTCAGGCAACAGTCGGGCAGCATTGACCATGAGAGCGACCGCGTCAACCTCAAACAGCAGTTTTAGCCTAATGGCGGACTGTGCTCGCAACTAATACGTCATAAATCAATAGCTGATTGAGGAAAGTTATAAGGCTTGCGAAACGGTTAGGATATTAACTGTAAAGAATCAAGGCAATTTGACGCAGAGTTAGATGACGTATTGCGAACACCAGCAGACTTTTGCGATTGAGACTCCTTAGTTTGAGATTGATGCATCGCGCTTCGATAAAGCCACAAACAGTTTAGAGCGAAGGCAAATTTACGTGTATGTGAGTCTGTGTGTGTGTGTGTGTGTGTGTGCGTGTGTGTGGGTGTGCGTGCGTGTGTGTGTGTGTGTGCGTGTGCGTGTGTGTGTGTGTGTGTGTGTGCGTGTGTGTGCGTGTGCGTGCGTGCGTGTGTGTGTGTGCGTGTATCGAATTCCGAATACGTACAAAAACAAGCAACAATTCAACCACGCACGTATCTATCTTTATGGAATCGTAAATTCTTCGCTTGCGGGAATACTTTTTTCGGCCTAACGATTTTAGAGGATTTTTTGGAGATAAAAATGCACTCGTATTATCCAAGTTTAACACTAAGGAAATCTCTCTTGAGCCTTGAAGCAAACTATTACAGACACAAATGATGGAAAGCCTGCCGGGTACTTCTACAAACGTAATCAGGCCATCCTACAGGATAATGTTGACAGCCGTGCGACAAAAAAGGTGCACAGATAAAAATATTAGATCCTAAACAAGCTACAAAGAAACCAACTAAGCAAAATTTACGAGAACGCATAAAACGATAGTCTGACAGTGACAGGAATGTTTCTTCCTACACGTTTGGTGCCGAACGACTTAGTTCTGAAAGACAGCGGGAAGTAAGACGAGGAAAATAAATTTTCTCTTGCTGAATAAACAGAACTAATGACGTCATTAGATACAGACAGATGGCAAAATGCAATGGCATTGTAACCATAATGATAACCGGAACCGCATTATACCATAACGAAATTCTTCGCACGAAAAGTTTTTGAAATAGTCAACAGGACGACAGCGGTTAACTATTCAAGCGGAAACAAACAGAATGAAACGCAGAGAAGTTACGTCGAAGTGGTTTTTGGCACCAAAAGTTGTTTGGCTGCCGAGTTTTAAATTGGCAGCTCAACTCAGTGACAGCCATCAATCTCTCCCAAACAGGACGTACATAATTCGACTACGACGACGATGATGATGATGATGATGATGATGATGATAATGATGATGACGACGATGATGATGATGATGACGAAGACGATGATGATGATGGTGGTGTGGTACTTACAGTGACGGTTTCAAAAATGTTGCCCGCATTTGCCCTGCCAGTTGCTGCCACGTGAGAGGTAGATCGCGATTCTCGACCTTGGTAAGGGTCCATTCGAACGTAAGATCCATGCAGCAAGAAGTTCCGGGGTAACATGATTTCACTTGTCCTTACTGTTTTGTCTTCCTGCACCTCATGTTTTCATTGCCCTTCTTTAGTGTTCCTGCGGATTGTTCTTTTGTATTACTCCTGCTGCCACAATTCAACAAGTGTTATCTTCGACAACGACAATCTTCCGTTCTTCAGTCTTTTACTCTTGGTTCTAGACGTTTGTTTTTCTTGTTGCTTAAACCGCTGCGACCTACACCTGCCAGCTGCTTCTGTATTATGGGTATAAACCAGTGTTTGCTGTTATGAATAATAATAATAATAATAATAATAATGAATAACTTTTCTATAGCGCGAGTCCCATCAATTGGCTCCAGGCGCTTTACAAATTCATTATAGAATAAACTAGCACAAATCAACAAGCATACAAAGCATACATTTAACTGAGACATAACACCAAGAACCCAAGCACTAAGCAAAACTTAGCGTACAATGTTAAAAGTACACACACACACACACACACACACACACACACACACACACACACACACACACACACACGCACGCACGCGCACACACAAAGATACCATTGACAAAGAGACCATAAAGCACATACAGGATAGAGAGTTCCAAGACAGAATAGAGTTGTGGAGAGTCTACTCAGGCTAAGCAAAGGCTTTACGAAACAGGTATGTTTTGAGTTGGGTTTTGAAGGAGGAAAGGCTGCTGGAATCACGGATAGAACTTGGAAGCGAGTTCCAGACGGTCGGAATCTGGTACCTAAAGGTTCTTTCACCAAAGGTCTTGGTCCTGGTTTTGGGGATGCGAAGGAGTTTTTCAGAGGAGGATCTGAGAGAATCTGGCAATAGATTACTCAAATCTTGAGCAGCGCGAGTCTTCACTATCGAGCTGTTGGTTAACTGCTTCTATCTTTCTGAGCTGTCAAGTTCACGCGAATGGCACGGGCTTCTTTGTTGAATCAAACGTTTGTGTTGCCTTTTCTATATCCTGTGTGGGTCCTTAAGACAGTCAAAAATAGTCTCATACATCGAGGAGTAATTAAGTAATTCCGAGTTCACATAAGTGGCGGATGACTATAGGAATACCGAGGCTTCTCTCCTAATGACTGTGATTTTTCCGATACCGAAAAGTACATATTGCGTCTCCACTTTATCTAATACATTCACTAAAGATATTCTTAGAGCTGCATTTAAACACGCGTGTTTCGTTTTCCGCGATGTCACGCTTTTTGCATGGATGTGCATAAAACTAAAAGCCATATATATATATATATAAATATGCGAAGTTTTAAAATCAGCTAAGGTCGGAACACTTCGCATGGATTTCATGAGTAGATGGACAGTTCTTGTTGTCAAGCGCCAACGACAAAAATACATGCATAATCGTGAGGCATCAAGAGCTGAATACGCGTTTGTTTTATCTTCAAAAGCAAACAATGGGGTTTTTTTCGTGCTAAAAGAAGTCTATAACCTATCATGTGCATGATAAGAAAATGGTCTTTTTGTTCACTTGAGCTTCTACAAGCTTCTTGAAGATACATTTCTACCCGCCTAAACAATTATTTCAAACACTATGTCACCGTTCAGGCTTTTACATGGGATAAGCGCATCCTTTTGCAAGGAAACATACCTGAAATTCTGCAGCTGGTTCAGGTTGCATTCCGTTCACAATGCCAATGGGAATAGCTTTGCTGTAACATTCACCTGATGTTAATCTGCGTAATTAATCCAGCAAGAAAGTATGGCTCTTGGCAGAAAACAGCCAGGCTGTTGATAATTATGTACAATGGGTCGAAGCGAGAGGATGCTCTTGTTCCAGGAAAAGATGTGTTTTTTGTGCACGAACTCCTACTGAAGACGACACTTTTCCACACGAACTATAAAGCACTGCTACCATGTTAATCCACCCGTGCTGACCCTTTTACAACACTTGCACAACTCAGTCACGCCTCATAATGGAAGGTCGCTGGTTCTGAGCGACGCTTCCCAAGTTGACAGACAGACAGACAGTTCTCGAGATAGGTGTGACCACATGACGTCATTTATACTTTCGTCATCGAAGATCTTTCGTATTTCAATCAGTGTCATTTCCCAGTTCTGTGTTCTGCGGTCGTTTTGACTGATTTGACAAGTTGAGAAAACCAATGACAGTTTATGTTTGCGAAGCAACTGAATATGACAAGAAAAGAAAGCGTGCAGAAGTATGTTTGAGTCCTGCCAGACATTATGACCAACGATTTCACCCTTGGAAGTAAATGAAGATGTCTGCTTTTCGTCTGCTTTGAAGGTAGGGAGATTTTACAGCGCACACGGTAAATTGCAAGTCGTACTCGTAATGGACAAGAATGTTGTTATTCTTGCTTCTTCGAAGTACCTTAGATTTGTTCTTGGCCATATTTTCGAGCTGTGCATTGTTATATTATGGGAAAAACACGTTCGAAGAAGAGGTCTCGACATGTATTTCTCTCTCTCTCGACTGAGATAAGAACAGCCTCGCTTTCACCTAGATCCTGCCTAAAAACAATGTTCAGACCTCATGTTCAGACTCGGCGTAATGATTCCGAAAGGACTCCTTTTTAGCGGTCAAGTTCAGTCGTCCGCATACTCGAAAGTGAAAAAAAAGATGAAACGTTTTGCTACAGTATCGGAGGATGAACTGTCGAAGAAGAAAAAGAATCTCGTGCCAACCACTACGCAGAAGACCATCCGAGTTGTCCAGAAGAAGTTCTGAAACACGTCACGTTCCAAATCAAAAGACGACATTCTATTCTCTTACGTCACTATTCTTGGTTTACGGTACCATTCGGCGGCTTTGCTACGAGTATGCCATAGTCTTGGTTGGCCGAGACCTTGAGGTGGAATGCGAGTGATTAGGTTTGTTGATTTTGCTCGGAGAAGCGGTCCGTGTTCAACTTCAAGCAAGTTTCTTTCTTCTTTGAAAACAAAAACCCTAAGACCAGTGAATGTCGAGATATATATATGATAATTGGATCTGTGATCCAAACATGCCTTTTGGTCAATCTCGATGGCAGTTAACGTATAGTGTTTGATTACGTAAGAAAATGGCAAAAGATGGAAAGTGGGTCTATTTTGGCATACCCGGGCGCACACAGCCTTCAGCCCCAGAACGTGGTTACGGGAAATGTTAATTACATTTTGGCGGGAGATGCGATCCTCCGACAAACCGCATAAAGTTTTGTTTGGCTGGCAACACTAAGGAGTAAGGTATGTGTAGGCATCTATAAGATAGTTGTTTAAAGCTGTTATTGTAATCTGCGACAAAATTACAAATCGTACGTTGCTATCTTGACCGTAAACTGATTTTATTTTCGCAAAATTATCCCGACAGTATACACGGAGCACCAAACCAAAGTCACTGCTGAGAAATAACAAAACACCAAAGTCACTGCTGAGAAATAACAAAACACCAAAGTCACTGCTGAGAAATAACAAAACACCAAAGTCACTGCTGAGAAATAACAAAACACCAAAGTCACTGCTGAGAAATAACAAAACACCAAAGTCACTGCTGAGAAATAACAAAACACCAAAGTCACTGCTGAGAAATAACAAAACACCAAAGTCACTGCTGAGAAATAACAAAACACCAAAGTCACTGCTGAGAAATAACAAAACACCAAAGTCACTGCTGAGAAATAACAAAACACCAAAGTCACTGCTGAGAAATAACAAAACACCAAAGAGACATAAACCAAAAATGCGCACATCTCAACTCTGCCACTTTTTTCTCACAATTAGTGATTGTGTAGAGCTTGTGGTCTGACAACGATGTGTCTACCTTTTCTGATTAAACAAACAAAGTCTTGACTGTGAACACATTTTTTTCTTTCGGAAAATGACTCCAGACAGTACAAGATTGAGCAGCACACGAACAGTTTACAACCAAGGAAAACACATATCACAGAGAACTAAAACCTTCAGGCTTTACCTTTTAAACATATCACGTTAACACAGACGGTAATGCTCCCAGTCACACAAAAACCACACTGTGCTTCTGAACTAAAGGCATGATAACTGCTGGCCCAATAAATCTTTTCATTTAAACCGAACAACGAAAGCGCTTCGAGTGACTCACCACTCTTAGGCGCCTCGAGTCACGGAGTTTGGTGCCACGAAACACAGACTTTATGCTGTAGACATAGTCTGCAATAATCATTATATACCCTGCCGGTAAATAAAGTTCGGTGTAGAGGGGACAAGGTTATTGTAGAGGTTCCCAGCTGTAAACTTCTCGAGAAGTTCAAAGGACCGTTCTAAATCAGTTTCGGGCTTCAAATCAAGACGTGAACCTTGAACTCAGCCTCAAGTCAGAAGCTGCGACATGAAAGTATACTAGATGTCCGACCGTGAAAAACAAGGCGTCAGCTTTCGGGTTAAAAATACGATACGGAAAGCTAAAGTATACATTCTTGTGAAGTTATATAGACATCAGGGTTCCTTACTCCATGGGAGAAGCGAGTAGCCATACAGTACTGACAAGCGCTACGTTTGTTTCCCTGCATGCGTGTATTCGCGTTTTTGAAGCCGCAAGTCTTTCGCTGTGAACTTGGAATCTTTACCGTGCGCCTGCGTGCACACGTGGGTGTTCGGACACCGAGGCGAGTCTGCATAAATCTCTCGTCAAATCTACGGTTCGAACCCTCGCCAACAGCGACAAACTACGGACTGAACTATGTCCCGGACCTTGCACACACACACACACACACACACACACACACACACACACACACACACACACACACATACACACACACACACACATACACACACACGCGCGCGCGCGCGCGCACACACACATACACACACACACACACACACACACACACACACACACACACACAAACACACACACAAACACACACACACAAGTTTTCCTTCGCTCTAAACTGTTTGCGGCTGTATGTATAATCGAAGCGTGATGCATAAATCTCAAACTATGGAGTCTCAGTGGCAAAGGTCTCTCTACACCAGGTCTCTAGTGGTGTTAGCATGATGTCACCGATCTGTGCGTCAAACTGACTTGAAATTATCCTTGATTCATCGACGGTGTGATTGGGATCGTAATTACAGTCTTGATTTGAAGACATTAAATAATAACTGATCTTACCTCGCCGGAAGTTGATATGGTATTTAGCAAGTCTGTAGTCGGGAAACTTTACTGAAGGAAGCCCGGGAAGCGGCGGGACGAGACAGACAGACAGACAGACAGACAAACAAACAATCAGACGACGAGAGAGAGAGACAGAGAGAGGGGGACAACACGCACTCACGCGCGCGAACACACACACACACACACACACACACACACACACACACACACACACACACACACACACACACACACACACACACACAGGCCTTTTTACCCTTTAGATCTTTTAATTCCTACAAAGGTTCCATTAGACTTGGTTTGCGGTTAATTGAGGTTGTGTTGGCACATCCGTTTATACTATAAGCAGACCTGAATGCATAAGCGTCTTTCATTCACAAAATGTTTATCTCACTTACATTGTAAAAAGTATAATACAGAGGTCCCACTGTTTTTAGCAGGGTAGCAGTCAGCTAAAATAGTGTGGTCTATAACTTCTTCTTGTACCGCGTTCCTGACCTTATTACACAAAGGATCACCTGATGATGATAGTATAAATTACAAAACCGTTTGTTTTTGTTGTTTTGGTGTTGTTTTTACCCTGTGACGTGGGAAGCATGACGCCGATGTCGAGTGTGTGCGTATGAGATATCTGTGTATTTTCAAGTCCCTATAACTTCGCTGAAACTCGGAATCTTTAACGTGCGTATGAGTCTTTGTGCACGCATTTTAACACGGGTGCTGTGCGATTCCGTCAGTTTAGAGTCTGCAATAAAAGTTTACTCTGGGAAATACAGAAAAATCCCCGCCGTACCTGCGTACCAAGCGGGCAAGCATAAAGCGACACAAAAGTGATGAAGCAAGCCGGCTACAGATTGAGCTGCGGACCTGCCCCCGACTGTGGATGAATTAAATGATCGAGCGATTCTCATCTTCAGTATTTTGATCTTTCACATAAATTCACACAGTTATATAATGAAAGTTCCAATTTCTTATGGTAGAGGCCAGCAATAAATGCTGTTGGCAACGGGTCAACACACCTTTAGCCCCTGACCTCTCGCGCCACATGGCCATAGGTATGACGTAGATACGTCCACACTTTAGTGGTAGGTAAACACCTCCTACCCTTAAGAACCCCTGTGCTCTCTCAGCCTCTATTTGCTCAGGCCTTCCAACCGACGAGGGCGAGCAAAATTTTGATCGATTGTCAAAATGCTTATTTAGCCAAACAGGCCGATCGGCTTTGCCAACAGGCAGAATGGTATAATGTTGATTCAGCGAATGAAGAGTAGCGCTAGAGCGGCTCTGCGACTCTGTGATGAATAAGATGGATTAGGAGGGGATTGATCGAGGAGAAAAAATTGGGGGACAATGACCAGTAATTACGTTGAAGTGCGTGTGCAAGAGGTGGAGCTAGATTGGAAGGGGAGAGGGGTGCACTTCTGTGTGTGTGTGTGTGTGTGTGTGTGTGTGTGTGTGTGGGCGCTAGTGAGAATTAATGTGTGTGTGTGTGTGTGTGTGTGTGTGTGTGTGTGTGTGTGCTTGTGCGTGCGTGTGTGTGTATACGCGTGTGTGTATGTATCAAAGTTGCCTTGTCCTGCACTGTTCTAAGCCTATAGAATAGTTTATGTTTGACTTCCAATAAGAATAATTTGCATCTCCTGAAACATCAGAACTACCTCGACACTTCCACTTTATGTCGACGTGTGCGTGCGTGCGCGTGTGTTTTTAACTTTCAGTGAGGTCATTCACGTTTGAGCTCACCAGATATGTATTACGTAGGCAATTTTCTGTGAACAGGTCTATCGCGTTTCACGTGCGGACAGACATTACACAGAAAAACTAGACCTGTGGATGTGCTCTCTTTCTTTGTAACAAACTCTTTATTGAATCTTGAAGCAAGACAAATTGATTTTCCAGCCAAAAATAAATGGAATTTTCGCCGAATTTACGGGTAACGAGTTTGACCTTTCGCTTATCGTCTGATCTCTTTTCGGAGTCCGAATACTAATTATACTCTTTCAAAATAATTGATATAGAGCGACATAGTTTAAACCATAATTAGGTCTTTTAACTCCATTGTACTGGAGAAGAAGAGATATGAGGAAAAGGAGGAGGGGGGACCGGTGGAGGACGAGGAACACGAAGAGACGAAACACTAGAAGAAGGGGAAGAAGTAGGGAAAGGAGGAGAAGGAGAGGAAGAAAATTAAAAAGAACAAGAAAAAAATAAAGAACAAAACGAGCAGGAGGAGGCACAGCATGAAGAACAAAAGGAGAAGATGTAGGAAAGGAACAGAAGGAGAACAAAATGGAAGAGGGGAGGAAAAGTAGGAGAAGGAGAGGAACAGGTCGAACAGGAGAGGCACAGAAGGAGATGGCAGGAAAAGAGGAGGAACACGAAGCGATGAACAGGAAAAAGGAAAGGAATAGGTGGGGAGAAACAGAAGGAAAGCAAGAGGAGGAAGGAAAGGAGAAGAGGATAAGGAGAGGAACAGTGTGGAGAAACAGGAGGAGAGGAACAGTGTGGAGAAACAGGAGGAGAGGAACAGTGTGGAGAAACAGGAGGAGAGGAACAGTGTGGAGAAACAGGAGGAGAGGAACAGTGTGGAGAAACAGGAGGAGACTAACAGTGAGGAGAAACAGGCGGAGAGGAACAGTGTGGAGAAACAGGAGAGGAACAGTGTGGAGAAACAGGAGGAGAGGAACAGTGTGGAGAAACAGGAGGAGAGCAACAGTGTGGAGAAACAGGAGGAGAGGAACAGTGTAGAGAAACAGGAGGAGAGGAACAGTGTGGAGAAACAGGAGGAGAGGAACAGTGTGGAGAAACAGGAGGAGAGGAACAGTGTGGAGAAACAGGAGGAGAGGAACAGTGTGGAGAAACAGGCGGTGGAGGAGAGGAACAGTGTGGAGAAACAGGCGGTGGAGGAGAGGAACAGTGTGGAGAAACAGGAGGAGAGGAACAGTGTGGAGAAACAGGAGGAGAGGACCAGTGTGGAGAAACAGGAGGAGAGGAACAGTGTAGAGAAACAGGAGGAGAGGAACAGTGTGGAGAAACAGGAGGAGAGGAACAGTGTGGAGAAACAGGAGGAGAGGAACAGTGTGGAGAAACAGGAGGAGAGGAACAGTGTGGAGAAACAGGCGGTGGAGGAGAGGAACAGTGTGGAGAAACAGGCGGTGGAGGAGAGGAACAGTGTGGAGAAACAGGAGGAGAGGAACAGTGTGGAGAAACAGGAGGAGAGGAACAGTGTGGAGAAACAGGCGGTGGAGGAGAAGAACAGTGTGGAGAAACAGGCGGTGGAGGAGAGGAACAGTGTGGAGAAACAGGAGGAGAGGAACAGTGTGGAGAAACAGGAGGAGAGGAACAGTGTGGAGAAACAGGCGGTGGAGGAGAGGAACAGTGTGGAGAAACAGGAGGAGAGGAACAGTGTGGAGAAACAGGAGGAGAGGAACAGTGTGGAGAAACAGGCGGTGGAGGAGAGGAACAGTGTGGAGAAACAGGAGGAGAGGAACAGTGTGGAGAAACAGGAGGAGAGGAACAGTGTGGAGAAACAGGAGGAGAGGATCAGTGTGGAGAAACAGGAGGAGAGGAACAGTGTGGAGAAACAGGAGGAGAGGAACAGTGTGGAGAAACAGGCGGTGGAGGAGAGGAACAGTGTGGAGAAACAGGAGGAGAGGAACAGTGTGGAGAAACAGGAGGAGAGGAACAGTGTGGAGAAACAGGAGGAGAGGAACAGTGAGGAGAAACAGGCGGTGGGGGAGAGGAACAGTGTGGAGAAACAGGATGAGAGGACCAGTGTGGAGAAACAGGAGGAGAGGAACAGTGTGGAGAAACAGGCGGAGAGGAACAGTGTGGAGAAACAGGATGAGAGGAACAGTGTGGAGAAACAGGCGGTGGAGGAGAGGAACAGTGTGGAGAAACAGGCGGAGAGGAACAGTGTGGAGAAACAGGCGGAGAGGACCAGTGTGGAGAAACAGGCGGAGAGGAACAGTGTGGAGAAACAGGCGGAGAGGAACAGTGTGGAGAAACAGGCGGAGAGGAACAGTGTGGAGAAACAGGCGGAGAGGAACAGTGTGGAGAAACAGGCGGAGAGGAACAGTGTGGAGAAACAGGCGGAGAGGAACAGTGTGGAGAAACAGGCGGAGAGGAACAGTGTGGAGAAACAGGCGGAGAGGAACAGTGTGGAGAAACAGGCGGAGAGGAACAGTGTGGAGAAACAGGAGGAGAGGAACAGTGTGGAGAAACAGGCGGTGGAGGAGAGGAACAGTGTGGAGAAACAGGCGGTGGAGGAGAGGAACAGTGTGGAGAAACAGGCGGAGAGGAACAGTGTGGAGAAACAGGAGAGGACCAGTGTGGAGAAACAGGCGGTGGAGGAGAGGAACAGTGTGGAGAAACAGGAGGAGAGGACCAGTGTGGAGAAACAGGCGGTGGAGGAGAGGAACAGTGTGGAGAAACAGGAGAGGAACAGTGTGGAGAAACAGGATGAGAGGACCAGTGTGGAGAAACAGGAGGAGAGGAACAGTGTGGAGAAACAGGCGGAGGAGGAGAGGACCAGTGTGGAGAAACAGGAGGAGAGGAACAGTGTGGAGAAACAGGCGGAGAGGAACAGTGTGGAGAAACAGGAGAGGACCAGTGTGGAGAAACAGGCGGTGGAGGAGAGGAACAGTGTGGAGAAACAGGAGGAGAGGACCAGTGTGGAGAAACAGGCGGAGGAGGAGAGGACCAGTGTGGAGAAACAGGAGGAGAGGAACAGTGTGGAGAAACAGGCGGTGGAGGAGAGGAACAGTGTGGAGAAACAGGAGGAGAGGACCAGTGTGGAGAAACAGGAGGAGAGGAACAGTGTGGAGAAACAGGAGAGGACCAGTGTGGAGAAACAGGAGGAGAGGACCAGTGTGGAGAAACAGGATGAGAGGAACAGTGTGGAGAAACAGGCGGTGGCGGAGAGGACCAGTGTGGAGAAACAGGAGGAGAGGAACAGTGTGGAGAAACAGGAGAGGACCAGTGTGGAGAAACAGGAGGAGAGGACCAGTGTGGAGAAACAGGAGGAGAGGACCAGTGTGGAGAAACAGGCGGTGGAGGAGAGGAACAGTGTGGAGAAACAGGCGGAGGAGGAGAGGAACAGTGTGGAGAAACAGGCGGAGGAGGACGACGTGGAAGAAGGAAGTGGGGGGCAGGAGGAAGAGAAATTGCTGACCAGTAGAAAATGGAGGAGGATGAGAAGGAGGGAGAGAAGGAACAGGAACAGAAAAACGGTGAGGAGCAGGAACAGGAGGAGAACGGGAAGAAGGAACGGGAGAAGAAAGAGGAAAGAGATGATGTTGATGATGATGATGATGATGGAACTTTATTTTACAAGGATAGAGGTTAAAGGCTACATGAAGGAACATGACAGCAGATGAACAGAAGTAGGTGGAGGGAGAAAATGAGGAACAAGAGGAGGAGGCACAGGAGGGAGAGGAGGAACAGGAGTACAAGAAATACGAATAAAGAACAGAATGAAGAAGAGAGGAGTAGGAGAAAGACGAATAAAGAACAGAAGGAAGAAGAGAGGAATAGGAGAAAGACGAATAAAGAACAGAAGGAAGAAGAGACGAGTAGGAGAAAGACGAATAAAGAACAGAAGGAAGAAGAGAGGAGTAGGAGAAAGACGAATAGAGAACACAAGGAAGAAGAGAGGAGTAGGAGAAAGACGAATAAAGAACAGACGGAAGAAGAGAGGAGTAGGAGAAAGACGAATAAAGAACAGAAGGAAGAAGAGATGAGTAGGAGAAAGACGAATAAAGAACAGAAGGAAGAAGAGACGAGTAGGAGAAAGACGAATAAAGAACAGAAGGAAGAAGAGAGGAGTAGGAGAAAGACGAATAAAGAACAGACGGAAGAAGAGAGGAGTAGGAGAAAGACGAATAAAGAACAGAAGGAAGAAGAGAGGAGTAGGAGAAAGACGAATAAAGAACAGACGGAAGAAGAGAGGAGTAGGAGAAAGACGAATAAAGAACAGAAGGAAGAAGAGAGGAGTAGGAGAAAGGCGAATAAAGAACAGAAGGAAGCAGAGAGGAGTAGGAGAAAGACGAATAAAGAACAGAAGGAAGAAGAGAGGAGTAGCAGGAGTCGGACAAGAGAGGGGGACAAGAAAGGGAGGACCAGTGGACGATTGAGGGAGGAGAAGGAACAGGACAAGACAAAAAAACTTGACTAAATGTAAAACAAGTCGCGTAAGGCGAAAATACAATATTTAGTCAAGTAGCTGCCATTTTTCAGCAAGACCGTATACTCGTAGCATCGTCAGTCCACCGCTCATGGCAAAGGCAGTGAAATTGACAAGAAGAGCGGGGTAGTAGTTGCGCTAAGAAGGATAACACGCTTTTCTGTACCTCTCTTTGTTTTAACTTTCTGAGCGTGTTTTTAATCCAAACATATCATATCTATATGTTTTTGGAATCAGGAACCGACAAGGAATAAGATGAAAGTGTTTTTAAATTGATTTGGACAATTTAATTTTGATAATAATTTTTATATATTTAATTTTCAGAGCTTGTTTTTAATCCGAATATAACATATTTATATGTTTTTGGAATCAGCAAATGATGGCGAATAAGATAAACGTACATTTGGATCGTTTTATAAATTTTTATTTTTTTTTACAATTTTCCGATTTTTAATGACCAAAGTCATTAATTAATTTTTAAGCCACCAAGCTGAAATGCAATACCAAACCCCGGGCTTCGTCGAAGATTACTTGACCAAAATTTCAACCAATTTGGTTGAAAAATGAGGGCGTGACAGTGCCGCCTCAACTTTCACGAAAAGCCGGATATGACGTCATCAAAGACATTTATCAAAAAAATGAAAAAAACGTTCGGGGATTTCATACCCAGGAACTCTCATGTCAAATTTCATAAAGATCGGTCCAGTAGTTTAGTCTGAATCGCTCTACACACACACACACACACACACACACACACACACACACACACACGCACGCACGCACACACGCACGCACATACACCACGACCCTCGTTTCGATTCCCCCTCGATGTTAAAATATTTAGTCAAAACTTGACTAAATATAAAAAAGGGGGGGGGGGCGAGGAAGACAGACAGCTAAGGCGAACAATGCATCAAAATGGTACAGCTACGAAAAGGAAGCAACCATCTGTGCAACAACAAAATCTTCTCATTGCAAAAGTATTTCTTAGAAATCGCGATCAATGTTCATTTGAGAACAGCAACATTCAGAAGGACAGATTGCCATTTATTATGGAATAAAGGTGTGTTTGTCGGTACAGCATAATTCGGAACAAGAAATACACACTGTAAAACTCGAACAGACAATAAAATCTAAAATTAACTTCAAATGTACTTTTCAGAGAAAAAAAAAGAATAGTCAAAAATTGTTCGGGTCAACAAACCTTTTTTTTCTGAAACTCATTGATGAAATTAAAGTGTGATTCGCAGTACCCTCAGTGAACAATACAAGACATTTTAATAATACGCGTCTAAAAGAAAATGTGCGGGAATGCAAACAGTGCAATATATATATATAGGGTCATTGCTTCGTACATGGAATATTTTACAGATTTGGCTGGTTGGCTGATGGTTTTTCATGTCCCCTCAATGCTCAACCTTTTTGGCTGTGCGGAATCGATTCAATTTCATTTCCTTTCTCAATTGAATTTTATAAAGACGCGATGAAGACGGTGAAAAGGGAAACTCAACCAGACGACAAAGTTTATTTGGAATTCTAAGCCACATTTTGCCCTGAGCATCGGCAGTAATCAAATCTCCAGCAGGGACTAAATCTGATTAGCCGGTTACAATAATCATGCCCGTGAGAAACAATGACGTCAAACAAAAACCATTAGCACGTGCGCACGGGTCGCACAGGGATTGAATTATGCAGCCATCCCTATGTCCACGGTGAAGGATTGGATTTGACGCTTTTGATGGATCTCTGGCTTCACTGTCCCTTCTTCGGTCTTTCTCTTCATCTTCTCTATTAGACCCCGTGTGTGTATGTGTGTGTGTGTGTGTGTGTGTGTGTGTGTCTGTTTTGGTATGTGTCTGTCTGTCTGTCTGTCTGTCTGTCTGTCTGTCTGTCTGTCTGTCTGTCTGTCTGTCTGTCTGTCTGTCTGTCTGTTTGTTTGTGTCTGTGTGTGTTACTATATATATATATACTAGATGAATACCCGCTTCGCCGGGTACGGCTTCGCCGGGAAGAAGTCGAGCCGAATACCCGGCTGCGCCGGGGACCCGGCTTTGCCGGGTGTACGCCGGCTTCGCCGGCGCACCGCACGAAGGAAGGGAGATAAATGCGCAAAACACTGGAGAAGAGTAGTGACCTTCTAAAAATAGTATAACGGGAATATGGATTGAGCGTTGTCGACAGTGACCTTCTAAAAATAGAAACGGGAATATGGATTGACGCCACACGAAGGAAGGGAGATAAACGCTGAAAACACTGGAGAAGATAAGGAAGAGTTACTGGGAATGGATCCAGAGAAAAACCAAAATCGGTTCAGCGCTGCGCGCTGAGAGCACGTGTTGAAATATCTCATCGACCAGGTTGTGTCCGGGGTGTACCTGAATATGGCCACCAAATTTGAAAGAGATCCATCGAGAACTTTGGCCGTGCATCGCGGACACACACACACACACACACAAACACACACACACACACACACACACACACACACACACACACACACACACAGACACAAGTCGTATATATATATAGATATGTTACAGTAAATTTGCGAAACTAGGAAATTTGCGAAATCCCTGAACATTTCAGTAAATTTGTGAATTTCCTGTTTCACTCAAGGATTTCACAAATTTTCTAAATATTATAGGAAATTTGCGAATTTCCTGAAATAAGCATGCCATTTTTTCACAAATTTACTGAACAGTAAAAAACGTTTCAGTAAATTTGCAAAATTCTTTTAAAAAAAAACAAAAGAGTCCGTTTTCTTTATTTTACGTCGTGATTTTGATAGATTTACTGCTAGAAGATTTTTTTTAAAAAATGTTGATTTGAGCATGATTTGAACCGAACATCTTCAATTTTTGGGTCCGACACACTACCAACCCGCCACACCCGCCACATGAAAGAAAGTGAAAAAAAATCATAAGAAGTTGGTGTTGGGATCACGAAAACTACCCAGTCTGACTTTGCAGTTTCTTTCTTTCTTTCTTTTGTGTTTAACGTCGTTTTCAACCGTTCAAGGTTATATCGCGACGGTGACTTTGCAGTGCAGTCCGCGTTTGGTTCATTTTGCCAATAGGCAACCCAACATTCTTGCTCTGGCTGTCTATCTGCCAGCCTGTCTTTCTGTCTCTGTCTGTTTGTCTGTCTCTCTATCTATATCTCTATCTCACTGTTGCTCTTTTTATCTGCCTGTCTGTCTGCTAGCCTGGCTGGCTGGGTGACTTTCTGTCTGTGTCTCTGTCATATCTCGACGGGCCATGGTGGGCGTGATCGAATGATCAAAGAAACGCAAACATTAGTACAAAATCGCTCGAGCTTTTCAAGTCACTATGCGAGGTGTGTCAGAAAAAGATAAAGAGACCCATGACAAAAGGTGTAGTTGTTCGTCCAATCATCAGCAAGGAATTTGCATCTCGAGGACAAGTTGATCTTGTTGACATGCAGTCCATGCCAAGCAACGGTTACAAATGGATCATGGTGTATCAAGACCATCTCACCAAGTTCTGCGTCCTCCGGCCTATTAGGAGCAAACGCGCTGTAGAGGTTGCAGCCCAGCTGCTTGACATCTTTCTCGTGATCGGTGCTCCTGCAATTCTCTAAAGCGATAACGGCACTGAGTTCACAGCCAACATCATTTCAGAACTAAAAGATTTTTGGCCAACATTGGTATTAGTTCACGGGAAGCCGCGACATCCACAAAGCCAGGGATCGGTTGAAAGAGCAAATGGTGACATCAAAGACATGCTGGTGGCTTGGCTGGCGGACAACTCAAGATGTCACGGCAGCCAATCCTGCACCAATAAATAAGACGCACAATGAAGACATTTTCAAGCGTCTTTTCATTGCCATATGTCTTGGTTTAAACACGGTTTTATTGAGTCACTTGAGAAAAAGTGACTCTATGTAATCGGTCAGTGTTAGTCTGTCCGGCCGGCCGTCCGTAGACACCACCTTAACGTTGGACTTTTCTCGGAAACTATCAAAGCGATCGGGCTCATATTTTGTTTAGTCGTGACCTGCAATGACCTCTACACTTTAACGATGGTTTCGTTGACCTTTGACCTTTTTCAAGGTCACAGGTCAGCGTCAAAGGAAAAATTAGACATTTTATATCTTTGACAAAGTTCATCGGATGTGATTGAAACTTTGTAGGATTATTCTTTACATCAAAGTATTTACATCTGTAGCCTTTTACGAACGTTATCAGAAAAACCAGGGAGATAACTAGCCTTTTCTGTTCGGCAACACACAACTTAACGTTGGGCTTTTCTCGGAAACTATAAAAGTGACCGGGCTCAAATTTTATGTGAACGTGACTCATTGTGTTGTGAATAGCAATTTCTTCCTGTCCATCTGATGCCTCATATAATATTCAGAACTGCGAAAGTGACTCGATCGAGCGTTTGCTCTTCTTGTTCAATTAAACATGAGACAATAATAAAACGAGAAATGATGGGGACACGAACTCAAGAGGATGCTTATATTACGTGCCATAAGTCTGTGCTGTACATGCCCTGCTTGGTTTGTTTTTATCTTGTGTCATAATGGTATGTTAATATTTTGAAGCAAAAATGACAGTATAAGAGACATACAGAGAAAAGGAGAGAGAGAGAGAGAGAGAGAGAGAGAGAGAGAGGGGGGGAGAGAGAGAGAGAGAGAGAGAGAGAGAGAGAGAGAGAGAGAGAGATGAGTGTCATAATGTACCTTGTAATGTACTCCTTCAGATTTTATGTTAACAATTCTATAAAACATGACAGTATAGGAGAGAGATGTGAGTGTCACAATGTACCTTTTATTGTACTCGTTTAGATTTTATGTTAACAATTTTATGAAACATGACAGAATAAGAGAGAGAGAGAAAAAAGAGAGAGAAAAATATGAGTGTTTCACTTGCATTAATAATAAGGAAACCAGAATCATTAAATGGTTCACAAGCAACCAACAAAGCACCTGTTTCCCTTCAAATGTGTTTCAGTAAATTTGCGAATTTCCTGCCCCTTGAAATCAGGAAATTCGCAAATTTCCTAGAATTTTTAGGAAATTTGTGAAATCCCTGAGTGAAACAGAAAATTCACAAATTTACTGAAATTTTCAGGGATTTCGCAAATTTCCTGGTTTTGAGAATTTACTGTAACATATATATGCGTGTGTGTGTGTGTGTGTGTGTGTGTGTCTCTCTCTCGTGCGTATGACAGAAGATTGCAATCGTGAGTTTCTGTGTGTCTGTACTACATGGTCTGGCACCTGAGTGCATATACGGTATATGCACAAAGCAGATATCATGTGAAAACTAATTATACACAGTCCCTTTGATATCAGCATGATTCGGTGCACTTGTATGTATGCTATCTCGAAATCACAGTCTTGCACTGTGTGATATATTATAACACACGCAAAATGAATAGACTCGACGTTCTTGGAAGCTCGCCTCAAACCATTCAACCCACATAATCTGTTTACGAAATCGTCGGCCGTGTATTTATATCCGTGTATAGGAAAGTGGGTTCATGTTTCTGTTTGAATTAGAACGAACTCGTATGCACCTTCTGTGTCATTTTCAAAACTGTATATAAGCCGGATCATAATGCTTCACTTAGATTGATCCCAACGGTCGTGTTCTATCAAGCCCGTGTCGAGAGACTCATGTTTCATGTAATAAGGAAAATCTTTCTTTCTTTCTTTCTTTATTTGGTGTTTAACGTCGTTTTCAACCACGAAGGTTATATCGCGACGGGGAAAGGGGGGAGATGGGATAGAGCCACTTGTCAATTGTTTCTTGTTCACAAAAGCACTAATCAAAAATTTGCTCCAGGGGATAAGGAAAATCGTTCATATCACAAAAAATGACGGCCCTAATTGGAAACCGACGACGTCGAGACTTGATACCGTCCATATTGTATCAACAGCGAAAAGAGGCTATTCTATTAGTCCCATATGTCGAAATATATCCATAAATAGCTGTAGCTTTAGCTTGTTTTAATGTTATACTGGGTCATAGTCATATGCATAATTTGGTCAAAACCAAAGTTTGGTCATATTCTCACACAATACAGCACGGCAGCTTACTTGAGATGGAGCAAAGCCAGTTAGGGGCTCCGCTCACATAATTATGTAACTTCAGCAGGACCGACGACGCACTGCAGATTATCCCAGCCCGCTACACGTTGCATGAAAGGAAAACAGGCCAGGTACTCATCATAATCCCTATAGCAGCACACATAATAGGCCGTGCGTCGTCTGTGCTGCTGAAACTGCGCAGGTATATTCTGCCCATTAGTAAACGTGTGGTGCGTGTTCACAGTCTTCCACACTGTGCGTGGCGGACTGTGACTGTACAAATGTGGACTTCAATCAATCAATATGAGGCTAATATCGCGCGTATTCCGTGGGTACAGTTCTAAGCGCAGGGATTTATTTTTTTAATTTTTAATTTTTATTTTATGCAATTTATATCGTGCACATATTCAAGGCGCAGGGATTTCCGAACTTCTTTTGTAGACTGTGTATACAAACACACTGATCTTCAAGTTCAGCACTTTAATAATAAATTACGCTTGCGTTAGTTTCCGCGCAAGGTCTCAATTTATATAATTCTATTTTGTGAACCAGGGTTCAAACCTTAAGCCGACAGGGTTGACAGCAAAGCACACAAAAAACACTTGTCCTTTCAGAACCCCTGAGAGTTTTCACATGTTGAGGTGTTGGTGGACAAAAGCAGTCTTTCAAGGCGCGACGGGGAGGGCGCGTATAGATTATTCCTACCGGCTTTGCTTGACAATACAGTGGAACCCTCCTTTCAAGGCCCCCCCCCCCCCCCCAAATTAAGACTTTTACCTTTTTAAGACTCTGGTTGCTCAGACTTTGTGTCCTTGAAGGTCTTTAATCTAACCTCCATTTTAATACTCCCTCCTTTTTGAGGCATCTATCTATCTAACCTCCATTTTAAGACTCCCTCCTTTTTGAGGCATCTCTCTATCTAACCTCCATTTTAAGACTCCCTCCGTTTTGAGGCATCTCTCTATCTAACCTCCATTTTAAGACTCCCTCCTTTTTGAGGCTTCTATCTTTTTAAGTCTCTTTTTTTCAGATATTGTGTTCGTTACTGTCTAAAACTTAACATCCATTTCCAGACTCCTTGCTTTTTGAGGCCTGATTTTCACAGATTTGAGGAGGTCTTCAGATGGGGGGGGTTTCAATCTAGGCTTACCCTTGCTGATCGCTCGCGCGTTTTTAGAGTTGGTGAAGGCAAAATGTTTTTTAGCACGAGGTTCTTGTTGGGTGAGTGAAAGGGGGACTCCGGAGGGGGCCAACTGACAGTGTGATCGATTTTCCCCCGAGGATCACGAAGGGAGATTACGGTTATGCCGCGAGTTTTATTACGTGATCGATATCGGTTTATGTAACGCGGTCGTTAACAAGAGGTTGAAAGAAATGTAGGATGGTGAGGGAGGGGGTGAACTGGTGTGTGTGTGTGTGTGTGTGAGTGTGTGTGTGTGTGTGTGTGTGTGTGTGTGTGTGTGTGTGTGTGTGCGTGTGTGTGTGTGTGTGTGTGTGTGTGTATGTGTGTGTGTGTGTGTGTGTGTGTGTGTGTGTGTGTGTGTGTGTGTGTGTGTGTGTGTGTGTGAGGATAGGGACAGTAGGTGCACAGAGCAAAGTGGTCGGGGAGGGATGGGATGGGAAGGGAGGGGGGGGGAGGTGCAAGACCAAGGAAATTCCGTTCACGGAAAGGAGAAAATCAAAACTTGACTAAATGTGAAAAAGAACATATTTCAATCTAAACAGCCTCACCGCTCAGACCATTCACTTCCACGGCTAATTTTTAGATGATCAAGGTTTTCATGACTGATGGGTTTTTAAAGAGAAAGAGAAAGAGAGAGGGAGAGAGAGAGAGAGAGAGTGTGTATGGGGATGTGGGGGTTGTGCGTTCGTGTGTGCGCGCGTGTGTATATGTGTCCGTGTCTGTCGTTCTGTGTGTGAGTGCGTGCGTGCACTGATGCGTGCATGCGCACGTGAATGCGCACGTGAATGTGTGTGTGTGTGTGTGTGTGTGTGTGTGTGTGTGTGTGTGTTCGTCTGCGCGTGTGTGTGTGCCTGCGTCTTCGTGTCTGCGTCATTACTTGCGAATGTGTTTGCGTACGTGTGTGCGTGCGTGCAAGTTTGCCTGTCTGTCCACCCACCCACCTGTCTGTCTGGTACACATTTGCTCGTGAACCAGCGCACTGCTCACTTCGCGCAACGAAAACCACCTGAAGCTATTCAACCTCATGAATCAGAATACAAAGAGGGCCCACGCAGTGCGTCACACCTCATTGACATCAAATCGGTAAAAATGAAAATCATGTGTACATTTCTTTTTTATATTTAGTCAAGTTTTGACTAAATATTTTAACATCGAGGGGGAATCGAAACGAGGGTCGTGGTGTATGTGCGTGTGTGTGTGCGTGCGTGTGTGCGTGTGTGCGTGTGTGTGTGTGTAGAGCGATTCAGACTAAACTACTGGACCGATCTTTATGAAATTTGACATGAGAGTTCCTGGGTATGAAATCCCCGAACGTTTTTTTCATTTTTTTGATAAATGTCTTTGATGACGTCATATCCGGATTTTCGTGAAAGTTGAGGCGGCACTGTCACGCCCTCATTTTTCAACCAAATTGGTTGAAATTTTGGTCAAGTACTCTTCGACGAAGCCCGGGATTCGGTATCGCATTTCAGCTTGGTGGCTTAAAAATTAATTAATGACTTTGGTCATTAAAAATCTGAAAATTGTAAAAAAAAAAAAATTTATAAAACGATCCAAATTTACGTTTATCTTATTCTCCATCATTTGCTGATTCCAAAAACATATAAATATGTTATATTCGGATTAAAAACAAGCTCTGAAAATTAAATATATAAAAATTATTATCAAAATGTTTTTTTCGAAATCAATTTAAAAACACTTTCATCTTATTCTTTGTCGGTTCCTGATTCCAAAAATATATAGATATGATATGTTTGGATTAAAAACACGCTCAGAAAGTTAAAACGAAGAGAGGTACAGAAAAGCGTGCTATCGTTCTCAGCGCAACGAATACCCCGCTCTTCTTGTCAATTCCACGTGCACTGCCTTTGCCACGGGCGGTGGAGTGACGATGCTACGAGTATACGGTCTTGCTGCGTTGCGTTGCGTTCAGTTTCATTCTGTGAGTTCGACAGCTACTTGACTAAATATTGTATTTTCGCCTTACGCGACTTGTTTACATTTAGTCAAGTTTTGACTAAATGTTTTAACATAGAGGGGGGAATCGAGACGAGGGTCGTGGTGTATGTGTGTGTGTATGTGTGTGTGTGTGTGTGTGTGTGTGTGTGTGTGTGTGTGTGTGTGTGTGTGTGTGTGTGTCTGTGTGTGTGTCTGTGTGTGTGTGTAGAGCGATTCAGACTAAACTACTGGGCCGATCTTTATGAAAATAATTTGACATGAAAGTTCCTGGGTATGATATCCCCGGAATTTTTTTTCTTTTTTTCGATAAATACCTTTGATGACGTCATATCCGGCTTTTTGTAAAAGTTGAGGCGGCACTGTCGCACCCTCATTTTTCAATTAA
>NC_090250.1:45709239-45726739 GCF_037325665.1 Littorina saxatilis
AGGCGCTAGGTAGGGGGTGAGGTGGGGCGGGATGGGGTGGGTGGGAGATGCTGGGGGGGAATCACTTGCGCTGAAAGAGGTGTGTTTTTGAGATTTGTCTTGAATGTAGTGAGAGGAATCTGTGTGTCCTGAGAGCAGTGGTTATCTATTCCAGGTCACAGGGGCTTGATAGCGAAGGGACCTCTCGCCACATGTTTTTGTTTGCACTCATTGAGTGTTTTTGATGTTAGTCAACTACTAACTAAAAGATTTACTGATTGCATACATTTAGTGTTTATTGATTTGGAGGGTGGGGGCAAATGGCAGTATTATTACATGTGTATGGGTATACTAGTTGTGCATGTTCCAAATGGGGTGGAGGTTGGCATGGCAAGCAATAGCTCAGTCGGTATAGTGGCCTTGAAACCGGTTGTGGGGATTTATTTCTCAGAATTGACGTTGTGCAGACTCTGCTTGGTTTCTGAAATACTTATTAAGCCTGTGACTGTGTGCATACATAAAGATCTCAAGTTCACAGTTTCAGGCTTGGAATTAATGGAAACATCAACACACATGTAGGAAAAACTCAAAAAAGGAGGGGGGGGGAGTTTGGTCCCACGGTAGTGTTTGAATGAAACAATCTTACTTTTTAAGAGGGTAATCTTGCAGGACTATGATTCTTACATTGGTAGTTGACTAGTGTAGTTGTGTTTTGTACTAGTGAGGAATGTCATCTATGTCATGTGATTTCTTGCTTCTTCTTTTTGTGTGTGCAGCTAAAGATGTTGGACCTTGCCTACAGCCTAGTTTTGCATAGATCTCCAACACCGTGGCTTTACTCTGAGACACCACAGAAAACACAGCCTTTTCTGCTGCTGAAAGGTAAACATTAGGTTAAATTTGTGTTTGTTTTTGATTTGTATGTTTTCCTTTTGTAGTCTATGGCAGGAGATTTGTGCAGGTGTACAAATGGTAGAGGTGTCAGAGGAAATGTCCACTTGTTACTTGTCTCTATATCAGTATATATGTATCACAAATACGCATCAAATGTACTGATAGAGACCACATGGACAATTTCAAGCACTTTTCTGCCAGGGGTAGGGTCAGCTATGTAAGAATCATGTCTTACTCTGTTCATGCAAAAATAAGGTTCTGCATTTGAATGAGTTTGAATCAGGCACCTGTGTTTTTGCTCTTGTTTGTGCCCTCTTGTGAACTGTTAACTTATGAACAACCACCCCAGCAAGCAACTCTTTACTGTTCTGAGCACAACAGAAGGGCGCATGGTCTGGGCATATGGATGGTAAACACATCTCATGCACAAGTACAGGCCTGAAAGTGGCGAGTATTTTCAATTACTCGCCATGGCGAGTAAAAATCATGTAAATGGTGAGTAGAAATGTTAATCTACTCGCCACATGCGAGTAAAGTTGATAAAACAAATGGTTGTTTTGACGAGTAAAGTTTCAGTAAATTATGAGAAGTACATGTACTAGCAGTGCTTCATTTTGTGGACTTTCAGTGCTGAAGTATGATTGTGTGGATTGATCATTTTGTATTCTGTTATTCAGATTGCCACTTGCTTTCTTTTACATATATTTACAAGATGGTGGCTGATTTGTGTGTGTTGCAGAACACAGGTCCATGAATAAAAGAACCCAGCTGGTATTCTTCATTCATGGAAAATGAAAGGAAATTTATCAGCCAGGATTCGCCACTCACTCTGCTAAGGGGGAACCCCGGTCAGCCCTACAGTGGATGAACAGCTTGGTCCTTGGAGGGAAAGGTAACTACTGCAGCACTTTAGAAGGGGTCTATGTCGACCAACAGTGGCTGTATTCCCTGTATGTTAATTTCCTGTACATATACAGGGAATATACTTCCGTTAGACGCCATGGAGTTACTTCAAGCTTACGAAAGTGAAAGTGATTCAATGGACGAGAGTACCAGCGAGGAAAACATAATACCAGGCTGTTGGGGGTGGGGGTGCAGATGTTTCTTAACTAAATCCGTTTTGATAAACGGTCGAAGCATGTTTTGCTTGACTGGATGCCGCACGCGAATTCAGGATTTTAAATAGATTCTCCTATCTAACCGCAGTCACGCGCTTGGCGCAAGATTGTACGATATTATACTTCTTTACAGAAAATCCAACTGTATTCCCGGTACACAGGGAAAACACCTATGGCTATGGGGAATACACCTTCTTTTGGTCGACATAGACCCCTTCAACCTTACAATATGTGAATGTGTAGAATATTATGCTTTTGCTTAAAGCTTGTTACATATGACTAAGACAGAAATGTTAATCATTCCCTTGGTGCAAATCATAAAAAGAACAATAGCGATCTGATGTACTGTGGATCAATCGAGGAAAAGGTGTGTATGACCTAGAAGAAACTGGTTTTGAAAGTGCTGAGGATGGATGGAACATTGATGCAATATCATTTACTACATTGAACCTGGGTTTCAAACTGAAGTGCTTTTTTATGCTTCTTGTTATATATATGGTCTCGATTGACTCCTGTGTTCAAGAGACTGTAAACAACCATAAACAATCTTGTGTTGTTATGTGGTGGTGGTTTTGCTGTTGTCTAGCATCTACCCGTAATTGGCTTTATCAAATGCACCAGAAACGAGCATGAGTTTGTCGGATTAGTGAACTGTTTGAAAAACTTTAATGTATTTGTGGTTGACAGGTTGTTATTATTTCTATATTGTGTTCTTCTTTTTCTCAGGTGGGCTGTCTTCTGAAACATATGAATCGGGAGCGTCACATCTTTCTTCCTGAGACATCCCCTCTTGAAAATGGTGTGGCGTTTAGCTGAATGGAAACGTGGCAGTGTCCTGTTTTTCATAGCTTCGATGCGCGAAGTTGGGGATTTCAGCAGAGAATTTATTGATTGATTAATTAATTAGTTATTTAAGCTCACCTCACTCCTTAGTGTTATTTAGGGGGATGGGGGGGGGGGGGGGGGGGGTGTTGGCCTGGATCTTGTTAGTGAACTTTCTTTCTGGCAACTCGCATCAGAAATTCCAGGTTTGCTTTCAAGGCAATAGACGGTTTTTGAAAATAATTCTGTTAGGATTATCAGCAGTCCGGAGGTGTAAAAATCCCTGTACTGCAGTCAGGTTTTTCAAAACATCTCGAGCACGCTCTACGCCTCTGACGGGCTGTATCCCACAATCGGGACAAACGACCAACTTGGATGTGTATGCCATGCGCACAATATGATACCCCTTGCCTTTAAAAATCAGCGGTCACGAGTTCATCAGAGTTCAGAATTTGTTGTGTAAAAGATAGCCGCTGTCAGCTAGCCATTCGTGGCTCAGGTGATTATATTTAATACAAATTTAAAAAAAGGTTTCTTATGTAGCGCACGCCGCACAGCATACACATCACAGTCAGTCGCTTGTCCTGATCGCAGGATAGCGTGAAACATGCTCCGGGAGACTGCCAATAATCCTTACATAGTTATTTTAAAGAAATTGTGTATTGGTACAGCATGTTATGCATGTACTAAGATAGCTATTTGTAAATATTTGGTAGATATTTATGGTGGTGTCCCGAATTGCTCCCTCCCAATTTGCCCCATCCCATATGGTCCCCAATTATTCTTGCATTTTGCTGTGAGTAACATAACGTGTGCAAAGGCATTTGTCTGAAGCGCATTTCCAAAAAGACCCCCCGCGGGTTAGGGGGAAGAATTTACCCGATGCTCCCCAGCATGTCGTAAGAGGCGACTAACGGATTCTGTTTCTCCTTTTACCCTTGTTAAGTGTTTCTTATATAGTCAATGTTTGTACAGATTTTAGTCAAGCAGTATGGAAGAAATGTTAAGTCCTTTGTACTGGAAACTTGCATTCTCCCAGTAAGGTAGTATATTGTACTACGTTGCAAGCCCCTGGAGCATTTTTTTTATTAGTGCTTTTGTGAACAAGAAACAATTAACAAGTGGCTCTATCCCATCTCCCCCCCTTTCCCTGTCGCGATATAACCTTCGTTAAACACCAATTAAAGAAAGAATTTCCAAAAAGCATAGTTACCATTTGTTTTTTTAAATCTGAATCCGTGACTGTTGTTCTTGAATACTCTTTCGTTTAGGTTTCCAAAAATGCTGATATAAAGGGGAAGGATAGTTGAAACTGTAACCGTTTACATTTTGCTCCCAGATTTGCAGTTGTTGTTTTTACTAGGAGTTTGGACGGGCTCGGTGTTCTTGTGGATAAGACATCGGCCTCCTATTCAGAAGGTCATGAGTCAAAATCGCGGCCGCCTGGTAGGTTAAAGGTGGAGAATTTTCTGATCTCCAAGGTCATTGCTTATGTGCAGACCTGCTAGTGCCTTATCCTCCTTCGTGTGTACACGCAATCACAAGACCAAGTGCGCACGGAAAAGATCCTGTAACCCATGTCAGAGTTTGGTGGGTTATAGAAACACAAAAATACCCTGCATGCTTCCCCCGAAAGCGGCGTATGGCTGCCTGAATGGTGGGGTAAAAACGGTCATACACGTAAAAATCCACTCGTGCAAATTTGTGAGTGAACGTGGGAGTTTCAGCCCATGAGCGAAGAAGAAGAAGAACTATGAGTTTTACTCTTTTAAAAAAATTATTTTCAAATTCGAAGATTGCCACAACAGTAGTCTATCTCATCCGACTTGAACCCTTCAGACTCCCTGTACATGTACTTGCAGTTTAAACTCATATTTTGTCTGAGAATAGTTTTCAAATGCAAAGTCCTTCAGAAAAACTGCGAGATAAAAATCTGGAGTGCTAATATCGTGTTGGTGTATCGTGTCAGTGGCCGAGTGGTAACGCACTTGCGCTCGGAAGCGAGAGGTTGCGAGTTCGACCCTGGGTCAGGGCGTTAGCAATTTTCTGCCCCCTTTCCTAACCTAGGTGGTGGGTTCAAGTCTTTCGGATGAGACGAAAAACCGAGGTCCCTTCGTGTACACTACATTGGGGTGTGCACGTTAAAGATCCCACGATTGACAAAAGGGTCTTTCCTGGCAAAATTGTATAGGCATAGATAAATTTTCATAAAAATGTCCACCAAAATACCCGTGTGACTTGGAATAATAGGCCGTGAAAAGCAGGATATGCGCCGAAATGGCTGCGATCTGCTGGCCGATGTGAATGCGTGATGTATTGTGTAAAACAATATTACATCTCACACGGCATAAATAAATCCCTGTGCCTTGAATATGTGCGCGATATAAATTGCATAAAATAAAATTAAAATAAAATCCCCGAGCTTAGAACTGTACCCACAGAATACGCGCAATATAAGCCTCATATTGATTGGTATGTAAGAAATGTTAAAGTCCTTTGTACTGGAAACTTGCATTCTCCCAGTAAGGTAGTATATTGTACTACGTTGCAAGCCCCTGGAGCAATTTTTTGATTAGTGCTTTTGTGAACAAGAAACAATTAACAAGTGGCTCTATCCCATCCCCCATCCCCCCCCCCCCCCCCCCCCCCTCTTTCCCCGTCGCGATATAACCTTGAACGGTTGAAAACGACGTTAAACACCAAATATAGAAAGAAAGAATAATCTTTGAACAGCATTTGGTTGGAAAATGAAAGTCTTCACAAAGCTATCTTCTTCTATTTGTGTGGGTTAATAAATAGGATTTAACATAACAATGTGGTACTGGTATGGGTTTTGTAAAGTGATTACTCAACTTCTGTGAATTGTACCTTCGTGGTGATCATGCTACACACTGGGTAATTCAAGCACAGAAAATAATATTTCTTAATAATTTGGCCTTATAAATGTACTCCGTGACTGTATTTGTATATGGTGAAAAGGAGAAGATATAAAATTTGTGAAATAGGACTTCGTATTTGGTTTTGTCATAATGAATTTGTTGTTTCTGTGTGTGTGTGTGTGTGTGTTGTGTGTGTGTGTGTGTGTGTGTGTGTGTGTGTGTGTGTGTGTGTGTGTGTGTGAGCATGCATGCGTGCTTATGTGTGAGTGCACAATTGTGTGTGTGTATTAATCCAGCAGAAACAGCTTCTCTTCCATACATTTGAATCATTTATATTGATACCACATGGAGACTATTCTGAACACACAAGCGTGGTTTTCTCTCTACAGTGCTTTTCCTAAAGTTAAATATTGAATTTTTGAATTTAAAAGTTTTTGGCACACCACTTTAAGATAATGCTCAAGGAAAATAAATAGTCTTCTTTTTTCATTAACGCTTTTTCTCACAGTGATGTGTCAATATCTCAGACGCAAATCCAGAGTCATGCACCGTTTTATGCTTGGGAAGCGCACTATACTCACTTTGGTAACGGTCACTGTTAGAAACATGCATACCAATCAATCAATTAAGCGAAAATGAATGATAAGATTCGATTATGTTCTTCTTTTTGTGCACAGGCGGTTATATACAAACGTGCATAGTGTCAAAAGAAATCACACACACACACACACTGAAAGTATGAAGAAGCCCCTCCAACTTTTGGTTGAGTTTGACTGCATTACCTTGAGGAGACTGACGACACTTCACAATGGAAAAAAATAATAACTTTTACATTTCAGTGATTTGTTTTAAGTACAAAAGTACAAGTGAAAGTAGAAATAAATTAATGTGACACTATCCCGTAATCACATATCAGGGTCAACTATAATCAGTCCATTGGTTTACAAAACTTTATTCAATTTGTTATCATGACAGAAACAATGCATTGTTTTTTTTAAGATAACTCAAGCATAAATGCTTATTTTAAGTCATCCTGGTATGTACATAACAAAGTTTAGCATGATGGCGGACTAGATACATTTACTCATTTCAGACAACGAAAACAAACAGACAAACCTGATGCGCAAGCAATCAAAAAATGGAGGGGGTGGTAGTACAGAACTTGGTGGGGGTAAAAACAAGAAACAAAAAGTAATGGGGTACGAGAGAACAGAATTCAGCATAAGGGGGAAAAAAAAGGACGACGAAGACTTGGAGCGCCAGAAATGTTGGAAGAGTGGGTCACGTCACAATAATATTAAATGCACAGAAGACACACACGCAAAGTTAATACATTTTGTGATCGGCGAAAATGGCACTAAATTACATAACGATTGGGCCATAATCGATAAGTCGAAACAAGGACACAAAACACGAGAGAAATTACGAAGAACAATTGGTCAGGCAGCATTTGTCTCATGACAGTGTCAAATGAACATTATGAATAAAATGTAGAGGCTCATGTACGGAACATGCCTGGTTGTCTTAATAAATTCTTGTACAGTTATGAATATGGTCTGATTGACATTCCGGGAATATTGCGGGATGCCTTTCAATAATATTTCAATAAACTTATAATCAGTTATCAATTGACAATAATCGTACATCTCTACACAAGGGTCAATGCAACAAATAGTGCTCAGCAGTCTCCCTTGGGTAACCGCACTCACATTTGGGGCATTCCTTGAGGTGCCGCTGACATAAATCAAAATTCAAATCACTCATACCAATACGCAGTCTGCAATTATGGACTTTTTCAAATCTATCTCCAAAATAATAATGACATGGTACTTTAAAATCAACGTTGATTGCAGTAAAGTAATTGACTGACAATTAGGGTTGTATGTGGGGTGCCTAAAATTTGAACTTTTCTTATTCCCGAATATTTTTTGTGGGCGCAGAAGCACGGGGCAAATGGTATTGTTTTTTTCTGGAGGGGGATCAGACAATATAAAACCAATTAGAGGCCGAGTTGCCTGACAGAAAGGCCAATTCTAGCCCCAGTCCATGCCGGTTACATGTAATTAGCTATGCACACATTTGAGATCGATACCCAACCTTACTGAGCATCAGTTCTTTGCGTTATTTTAATTTTCTTGTTTTTCTTTAAAATAAAAAAGGGAATGGTTTTATTGATGTCATTTTATTATGTCATTATCTAGTCAGCATAAATGACTTTTGTGGATACAGGAGAAAGTGTTAACGATGTGAAGATTTCAAGTGTGGTTTGTGGTCATCTGCTCAGTTGACCACTTAAAATGTTGTTTCATTTGATGATACGTTTTGTTTGGTGTTCCCGCTTGAATGTGACAGTAAGTTGTACAATGTTACTCTGTGTGTGTGTGTGTGTGTGTGTGTGTGTGTGTGTGTGTGTGTCATGTGTGTGTGTGTGTGTGTGTGCGTGTGTGCGTGCGTGAGTGTGTTTGTGTGTGTTGGTGTGTGTGTGTGTTTGGTAACCGGCTTTGTACAGCGGGACCACCTTATTTTGTCATGTATTTTTATTCATTCTGGAGCTTTATTAAATAAACTGCCCATTTCAATCACAACTCTGGTCTGGTCTTATTGTCAGTGTTGCATAAATGATTGTATGTGAGCTTGTGAACATACAAAGAAAAAAGAAAGAAACATTCTGTGTCGAAATATCTTGACTAAAAATCAGGCGGAAGACTACACCTGTTGCATTTCCTATTATGCTCAGGCAATTATAACTGAGGGCGGAAGCGACAATGATTCGTTTTCCCCCCAGATAACATTAATTTGTAGAGACGGAAAAGGAACACGCACATTCTGGAACTGATTTGTGTAAATAACTGAGAGGGTGTTTTGTCTGTTTTGTGAAACGGTCCTCACACATTTGCAAAGTTCCACAGTTAGGCAGCTGAATTAAAGCATTACATAATGCATAGTGTAAACTCTAGGCCTACTTCAAGGTCTTATTACTTCAAGATGCATACACGTGCTGTTGTATCTGTTAGTGCTTGCCGGACACCAGTGCTGATTAAAATGGCTTAGATTGTTACTAATTTGAAACTACAGTATGTCCTTTTACGCGTTGTGGCAACTGAATTTTGTTGGTACCGATGATTTATACAAAGACTTTTATCACAGGTTTCTTCCATATCAAACATTTATACTTACCTTCAAGTTCGAGTTTACCTTTACTTTCACGAGGAGAGTCTGTGTGTGTGTGTGTGTGTGTGTGTGTGTGTGTGTGTGTGTGCGTGCGTGTGTGCACGCTTAAATATTCTTGATTTTTGAACATAAGCAGTTTATCTGTCATGGAGTTGTGTGTGTTTTCATGTCTGCGTGTTCTTTTCCCCCTCCTTCCTCCTCTCGGCAGTCCGGCTTCAGTCATTTTATTCCTCCCCTCAAAGCAGACAGCAGCATTGTGTTAATGTTCAGAACTTTGCCAGGTTTTTTGTTTGTTTGTTGTGCTTCTTTAATTTAGGTTTGTTGTTTGTTTAAAACACTCAAACATACGCACACATCCACACGCACACTTTTACTTTTTAAGTTATAATAAGTATTGCATTCAGCCACGGTTTTTTTTTCTCAGTTGATATTCTGATTTTTGCCATTTTTTTGTGTAATTTGTTTTTGTTGTGCTTGTTTGATGTAGGTTTGGTGTTGTTTGTCGTTGTTTGTTTAACACACACTCAAACACACACTAACCAGACACACACACACACCACCACCACCACCACCACCACAAGAATAGGTTTACACTCACTTTTTCCTCCACGTTTTAATTTTGGCAATATCATTAACCCAGGATTGCAAAGCAGGGATCATTTGTCAATTTCATAACAACGTACATACAATTTCAGCTGGTCACTTCAATAAAATGTGCATCATCACAGGTTTCTGCTGGAATGACAGTGTCTTATCTGTCAACACAAAATACACACACACAAAATGAGTGTGATGCTGTATGCCTCCTAACAGATCCTAACTTCACCCTCCAAACCTCCCTGCAGATGTATGTTCTGTGCACAAAAATAACCTTTTAAAATATACAAAATGCAGACGACATTTCTACATTTGTAGTTGTGCTGCAGACCTGTTTACCCCCATAAGTGTTTTGGAGTAATGCTCAGCCCCAAAAATAGTAATCCTGGTACAAAAATAGTAATCATCCAGCATTCGTCGCCAATTACAACGCACATGACAACTGTGTCTGCGAAACGCAATCATGCACATATATCCATCATTCACAAACAAAACACATCAGTCAGTTTTTGTAGTCATCATAATGTCAAAGAAGATTACATCAAAAGCACATGCATCACTGATTCTTTTTCTTTTGCTCGTAGTAGGCCTTTTTCAGTGTGTCAAGCGCTTCTCTACTGTACTTGCGCTTGCTGAAGGTACTGAACTTGTCAAATTCAGGTGCACGGAGCCCCTGGGGCTTTTAGTCATACCTCAGGCAGCTATCTGTTAGAAGAACTAACAAGTTTCATTGACTTGCACCCAAAGAGTCAAGAACTGCGATTTTTTTACGAATCAATTTCGTACTCAGACCCGGCTGGTCTTGACCTATTTTTGGATCTAAATTTAGATCAGGTAGATCACCACATCATGCACAAAAAGACACGTCACTAGCAAACTATGTCAGACATCATCATGAGTTTGTATAAAACAAAATGGAGGCCGGAATCACTCAGTTGAATCGAACTCCGACCAAACACCACGTAATAACTAGGTTAATTTATGCACTCGCGTGAACAAGAAACTGTCGAGCTTCACAGATGTCGTCGTTGGGTAGTTTTACTACCATAGGAGGATTTTTGAACTGTAAATGCACTCAGCTGCAACAAAAACGCAAAACGAAGGCTGTAAGCTGCACTGTGCCTTTAAGTAGCTCAACACAATGATCGCAGCCCAGGGTGCTAACACAGTTTGGAAGGTCAAGGTTTTATAGTATGCTTCACTAACGGGATCTTATAAAAAAAGCTAAAACATTTACCACTGAAGAAAAACCATCTCTGAACAATTCAAAATTGTCACACTACTAGTTTTACATTTTAAGGATCTTGCCTAGTGCACATCTTTTTATTATGAAACATTTGTATTGTAAACAAAAGAAAACACAATGTCTTGTGATCTGTAAATGTTCTTAATACAGGGAACTTTATACATTGTTCAAGTGAAGTACTGTACAGCCTATTTAGCTTGTTCATTTTCTCCCTATAATCTGCTACAATTCAATAAACTGCTGTAAACTTGTGTGCCCTTAAAGTAGATTTATGTCCTTCTGTGTGGGCACCTTCTTCTTCTTCTTCCTCTTCAGTGTTCAGTGTTTGCATTTGGATGTGTGCTCTCTGGCCAAGTCTTGTTGCACAGGGGTACGGGTGGCAAGAAAAGGCCACCCTCTCAGAACGTGTTGCAGAGTCTGTTCTTCCTACCCTAGCCACAGTCGCACGCTGTAGGTGCAAAACCTATCCTTTTGATGTGTACCTTCAGACAGCAGTGTTCTGTGCAAAGGCGAAAGATGGCTGTCTGTTCTGCGTGAGTAAGATGGGGCTATGGTCTTGAATGAGCTGGTAGCTGTCTGTCTTTAAAAAAAAAAAAAAAAAAATAGACATCAAAGAAGCTGCAGCACCAGCCAAGTGTTGACTGTTTTCTTTATGCGTAACCTGGTCCTGGCAGTAGCTGTTGTCCATCTGTAAACAAGCAAGATCATTATTATAATATATTGATGGTGTATTTGTTTTACCCAAAAGACGATTAAAATAACATTTAATTTTTGTTTTAGTTATGTGGCATACATGCAGTGGAACGATCATATCTTGTGATATCTTCCCTCTGAGAAAAAAAACTACTATTCAAAATGTACTTTTACATACTTTTTTGTTAACTTAGGCTTTTGAAGATCCACATCCAATCCTGCCACAATGTAGGCACAATCATAGGCTAAAATTGTCAGGGTGATTTACCATCGAACTGTCCTCAACATTCTATGCTGACACACACATGCACACACACACTGGCACAGACACATAACTTGACTTCACTTAGGAAGGTTATGTGATGCTTAAATCATTTGTCTTGCCACTAGTTCATCACAAGTAACCACTGTGTTTGTTGCTGGTATGTGCTTAAATGGAGGGATAGTCTTATCCCATGGTAAAACATTTTTTTTTTAAAAAAGCCTGGCAGGTGATGTGAGATGTGAGCCAAACTGTGTTCACGAAAAGCAGCCGGCCTTTAATAACACAAAGCTGCCTCTGTACACAATTCTGCTTTTACACATGCTATCCCTTAACTTGGATTTATACCAAAAATCAAGCCTGGTTTCATAGGAAACAGTCAGAATGTTGATTCAGCATTTAGAATGATAATCTTATTTCATGTACACGCCTTGGCAAATCTGACAATTAAGTAAGCAGAAGTTTTCTTCACGGGACGGATTTGCTCATTTTATTATGTAGCAATGCACTTCACTTGGTCACATACACCCCCCCCCCCCCCCTCTGTGCACAGTGATAGTTTTAAACAAGGAATTCTGTAAACACAGGGGTGGTCAAATACACCCCCCCTTCCCTCTGTGCACAGTGATAGTTTTAAACAAGGAATTCTGTAAACACAGGGGTGGTCAAATACACCCCCCCCCCCCTTCCCTCTGTGCACAGTGATAGTTTTAAACAAGGAATTCTGTAAACAAAGGGGTGGTCAAATACACCCCCCCCCCCTTCCCTCTGTGCACAGTGATAGTTTTAAACAAGGAATTCTGTAAACACAGGGGTGGTCAAATACACCCCCCCTTCCCTCTGTGCACAGTTATAGTTTTAAACAAGGAATTCTGTAAACACAGGGGTGGTCAAAAACACCCCCCCCCCTTCCCTCTGTGCACAGTGATAGTTTTAAACAAGGAATTCTGTAAACACAGGGGTGGTCAAAAACACCCCCCCCCCTTCCCTCTGTGCACAGTGATAGTTTTAAACAAGGAATTCTGTAAACACAGGGGTGGTCAAATACACCCCCCCCCCTTCCCTCTGTGCACAGTGATAGTTTTAAACAAGGAATTCTGCTGTAAACACAGGGGTGGTCAAATCCACCCCCCCCCCCCCCTTCTCTCTGTGCACAGTGATAGTTTTAAACAAGGAATTCTGTAAACACAGGGGTGGTCAAATACACCCCCCCCTTTCCCTCTGTGAACAGTGATAGTTTTAAACAAGGAATTCTGTAAACACAGGGGTGGTCAAATACACCCCCCCTTCTTCCCTCTGTGCACAATGATAGTTTTAAACAAGGAATTCTGTAAACACAGGGGTGGTCAAATACACCCCCCCTTCCCTCTGTGCACAGTGATAGTTTTAAACAAGGAATTCTGTAAACACAGGGGTGGTCAAATACACCCCCCCCTTCTTCCCTCTGTGCACAATGATAGTTTTAAACAAGGAATTCTGTAAACACAGGGGTGGTCAAATACACCCCCCCTTCCCTCTGTGCACAGTGATAGTTTTAAACAAGGAATTCTGTAAACACAGGGGTGGTCAAATACACCCCCCCCCTTCCCTCTGTGCATAGTGATAGTTTTAAACAAGGAATTCTGTAAACGCAGGGGTGGTCAAATACACCCCCCCCCCCCCTTCCCTCTGTGCACAGTGATAGTTTTAAACAAGGAATTCTGTAAACACAGGGGTGGGACTCTCTTGTGATGAAAAAGGAGGAAATCCCTTTTTTTCCAGGGGGTTCGGGGGCATGTTACCCCGAATTTTGGTTAAATGGTACATTAAAATCTGTGCAATCTGACAAAAAAGACATTCTCCACACTCCCCAACCTCCCCCCCCCCCTCAAAATTACTATTAGTTATCAGTCAGCACAATTTAACTCTCAAGCCTCCAGTGTTCTGTTTCATCTCCACGTCTCTCCAAATCATTCACTCAACAAGTCATAGATATTGTAATGAAATGTGACGCGGAAAAATAGATTACTCCAGCAGAATTCGTAAGTTGTGTCGGCGGAAATCCGCGGAAAAGTCCCACCCCTGAAAAAGCACTGCATGGTGCCTTTTCCAGAAATAAATTCATCAAAAAATGTCAACTCACAACAGCAAGAGTCAGTGTGTCGATTGTTCATATGTGACAAAGTTGAGGGATGAGCTTATCCTATGTTAAAGCCTGGCCAGAACTGAGACGGTGACGAGAAGTAGTGTGCCTATAATGACACAATGCTTTCTTCGTAAGCAATTAGATTCAACATCTCAGATCTGGTCAGGCCTATACAAATGCCATCTCTCAACTTGGTCCATACAAAAATCATGAACCTGGCTTAATTCTGTACAGAGTGGGAATTTGTTTTTCTTTTTTTCGAAATCCAAAATAAGCAAAATCAGGTCTTAAAATCAATCAATCAATATGAGGTTTATATCGCGCGTATTCCGTGGGTACAGTTCTAAGAGCAGGGATTTATTTTATCTTTTTATTTTATGCAATTTATATCGTGCACATATTCAAGGCGCAGGGATTTATTTATGCCGTGTGAGATGGATTTTTTTTTTACACAATACATCACGCATTCACATCGGCCAGCAGATCGCAGCCATTTCAGCGCATATCCTACTTTTCACGGCCTATTATTCCAAGTCACACGGGTATTTTGGTGGACATTTTTATCTATGCCTATACAATTTTGCCAGGAAAGACCCTTTTGTCAATCGTGAGATCTTTAACGTGCACACCCCAATGTAGTGTACATGAAGGGACCTCGGTTTTTCGTCTCATCCGAAAGACTAGCACTTGAACCCACCACCTAGGTTAGGGAAGGTGGGAGAAAATTGCTAACGCCCTGACCCAGGGTCGAACTCGCAACCTCTCGCTTCCGAGCGCAATTGCGTTACCACTCGGCCACCCAGTCCAAGTCCAAATGGAGCAAGTCTTAAAATGGGAGTGAATTTACAGATGTTATGAACAAGAAGTCTGCGAAAACAGGGTCATTAATAGGAAGGAGTCTTAGATTGGGGTGTCTTAAAAGGGGCAGGGGTGGAGGCCACTGTAATGACCATGAAATAATCAAAATAATACTATCAGTCATCTTATTCTCTACCAAATTTCTAGAGGTCAAGACAATGATACAGATTATTTACTTGTGTCACTGTTAGTGTCATTCTATGAATAACAGACCGATAGAAAGAGAGCTCTGTGTCTTGTACCTGGGTTCGTGCTCAGTTGCTTGAAAATTGACTTGTCAGAGGTTCTTCTTCAGCCTTACACCAGCCTACAGCGGTAGCTTCTACTTCACCAAACTTTGTTCTGAAACAAAACAAATAAAACACATCTTCAGGGTCAAGCATATGTATCAAATCATGATCACACAATTAAACCTTCTTCTTTGGTCAGTACTATTGAAGATTTGTTAATTGTTTCTTGTTCACAAAAGCACTAATCAAAAAATTGCTCCAGGGGCTTGCAACGCAGTACAATATATTACCTTACTGGGAGAATGCAAGTTTCCAGTACAAAGAACTTAACATTTCTTACATACTGCTTGACTAAAATCTTTACAAACATTGACTATATTCTATACAAGAAACACTTAACAAGGGTAAAAGGAGAAACAGAATCCGTTAGTCGCCTCTTACGACATGCTGGGGGGCATCGGGTAAATTCTTCCCCCTAACCCGCGGGGGGTTGTACAAGATAATGAAATAGAGTGAATTTTGAAGTGCATTCATAATTAAAGCCCAATCATGTGGTTTAACCTACCTAGTCTTGAAAAGCCTGTCCGAGGAAACAGATCAAGCACCCTTCCGCAGACCTTCCTGACGGAAGAGTCTTGGTTGTAACCGCTCACTTTCTAAAGTAGTCCATAAGCAGTTCCATGTGCCTATGTTATCACTGTAACCAGCTCCTTTGTGTACCTGTGATCTGGATGAGCTGCAACACATAAAACTTTCATATGAACACTATGTCAAGTATACCAGTTAGCATCCATCAAACACTGACTGACTGAGGAGCATCACAAGATCTGTTCTAAGGAGGTAACAACTATTGTCACAAAGTGTTTATGATACAGCTGCAGGCACATGGCACTGAGTGGTCAATTGGTGAGGGGGGGGGGGGGGGGGGCAGAAGTTCTGCTCAGTCTTGTCTGCTGATACTACACTTTGTGGTGGTGTAAGGCAGGGAATCACACCCCAACCACTGGCCCCGCCCACCTGGTGTCGAGTGCCTGTGGATACATCAATCCCAGTCATGGCTGGCCCCCGGTTGACAACTGCCATGTACGTCATGTACGGGTACATTTACTTTGCAGTACAGATTAGTTTTCAATAGCAATGACATCATGGACGCACACCTGCCCAACGCAGACAAGGACAGCAAAATCAGGGACCAAACGTGATAAAGAGTAACTAATCGTCACAAACATCAAAATGCTTTGCATTTCTTGACCAGATAACAATCATTTCTGGGCAATTGAAGATTATTATTCCACCTACAGGCTATCACCCCCATGGCTGTTACTTGTAACACATTTCATTTCTTAAAATATGTTTTGTAAAGTAATACTGTAGTTAATAGATTTCTCTGAAAGGCACATTCCTTCTCATGAAAACAATTTGGCTCACCGTCTAAGATCTGGTCAGGCTTTAAAATGGGATAAGACATGATCTCTTAACTTGTTCACATACCCACAATGAACGGTCTGGTTGCTCTCTGCGCCAAGTGCGATTGTGTTATGAATAAATGCTGTAAAAGCTACAACTGTACTAGCTCATTTAAAAAAAAAAAATCACAAAATGTCACTTCACCACAGCAAGCAAACAGTGTGTTTATTTCTGGTATAGAACAGACACACACATACACACACACACACACATACACCAAAGCAACACAAAAGCCCAAAACATGCCTACCATCTAAATGAGGAATCCAGTTCCAACTGTCTTCTGCCAATATAACACTGCCAGAGACACCATGGTGTAGAAAGTCAGTTTAAAGAGAGACTACCTGAAAGAAAAATGATACAATAATAATAAAACACCCAGTGCAATAGACATACTTGCTCGTTAAAGGCTTACTTTACCATGTAAAAACATTTTGCTTCACAGTCTCAGATCTTGTCAGGCTTTTACTTGGGATAAGATCATCCCTCTACTTGGACGAATAGCAACATAGATCAGCTTGAATGCTCTCTGTGCAGAGTGGTTTTTGTTTGTTTGTTAAAGAATTAGTTTTGTTAACAACACTGGTACCTTTTTGTGAAAATATTTCATCACACATTTTAACTCACCACAGCAAGCAGTCACTGAATATATAATTTTTTGTATGTGGCCAAGATGAGGGATTCCATGTTAAAGCATAGCCACATTATACTGTAGTGACAAGGCAAGTGGGCCTTTAAATTGTAAACTGATATATTGTGCAGACAAATGAACTAAGGCTTGTGAAGATCCATAATCCTGCTACACAAAGACACAATCATTCAGAGGTTGAAATTGCCAGGGTCATTTTCCATCCCCATGTAGCCTGGATTTAATTACTGGCATGTTTTTCAGTTAAAGAGATGTGTCACTCAGAATGACAGGAGATGGTTCACTCAATGCAGAGCATGATATAACATTGATTTCTTCATGCCATCTGATTTGCAGTTGAATTCACAGGGCGAGAAAAATTCTAGACTGTCCTCAACATTCTATGCTGACTGTAAATTGTAATTATATAATACATCCACCCTAGCTAACTGGTACACTAATCACTTGCTCTGGCTTACTTCTTTTTCCAACATAATAAATCTGTTATTTGTACTTTAGCCTTTTGTGGTAA
>NC_090250.1:45731739-45754239 GCF_037325665.1 Littorina saxatilis
CACTGATCGATGTACACTCCAGCGACCGTCAATCCCATCTCGTCGCGCTCCGCTCAGTCTGCAGCCCTGACCTAGGCCTATTGCAACGCGCGATAACCTGTCCGCTTTCTTCAAATTTTGGCAATTTCAAGAGCATTGACATTGTGGGATAAGACTTTTTAAGACGTACTACTTTAACATGTTTATACAACCAATGGAAGTTTTGTTCCTTTCAAAGGCAAAGTACGATTAAATGAAGTCTATCCCCTCCCCTCCCCTCCCCTCCCCTCCCCTCCCCTCCCCTCCCCCGTCGATCTTCAACACACGGGTCTGTCCGCTGGCCGTAAGTGTTTCAAGGGGAATGTACGATTAAAGAGACATGAAGGCTTTATAAACCATGAGGCGTTAGACATTTATTAAAAGAATGCAATCTTTGGCCATTTCAAAAAGAACTTACCAGTAAAGTGACATGAAGGCTTTTTAAACCAAAAGGCGTTAGACTGTTATTGAAAGAATAGATGCGTTGGCCATTTCAACTGAAATGGAACTTACGAGTAAAATGACAAGACGGCTTTTTAAGGCTTCTATTCAACCAATTCAAATTGTGGCCATGTCAAAGGGAACTTGAAACTAACATGATACAAATACTTGTATTTATTTTTAGACGTAAGACTCCCACGGAATGAGTCGCATGTCACCTTTGCATGATTTCCATATTTTTAAATTTTTCTAAAGAGTTTGTTATGCTCTATCCAGTGGTAAAAACCGTTTTAGAAAAGAGTGAAAACAGTTTGAGTTATAAGCCTGTGACTAAGGTGACCCTCACACTGTTACCAGACACCCCCCGGACTTATATTAAGGCCTAGCGCAGAACCGCGCGAGGTGACATGCGACTCATTTCGTGGTGGAGGGTCCCATTTAGCCATGTGCGGTACAAGAGTCAAATGTTTTGGCATTGAGCTCAGCATACGTCCACAACACATTGGGATTCTTTCCCGTGTGAACGTTCACGACAACCACCACAGATCTGTTCAGGCTTGTTGTGGATAAGAGGATTCTTACACTTGGACACACACCTTCTTCTTCTTCTTCTGCGTTCGATGGGACACACACCAATATCTACAGCGTGGTTGATTTCTGCGCACAGTAGGATTATTTTGCTAACTTAATTTTGAAACTGACGCTCAAATCAACCTACGAAATAAATTCAGCACAAAATCTTCGCTCTGTGCCTGCTGCAGCCAGGCTCTTTAACTCATTGTCTCCACTCATATGGCTCTATCTGACCAGGTACGGATTTATCCGCTCAGACTGTTAACTTCTGTCGCTTCCTGTAACGTCCATCTAACGCCTGCATTCCAGCGTGTTGATACACAGTTACTACACAATCATTACAATTCTGAGTGACCTGCTGCAGCACAGCTGGTCTCGGCTAAAAAAAAAAAAAGCTTGGTCAACATAGGTGGGGTAGAAAGTGTAGAAGATGATCGGAAATTACTATGTCGGGTTTGTATAGGTTGTGAAAGAGTGAATACCCTTGCTTTTAGTGGAACAAATAAATCCACACGTGCTCCTTGTGATTGGCTCGTGAACTGTTTGTCCCAGTAAAAGCAAGGGTATTCACTCTTTCACAACCCATACAAACCCGACAGAGTTATTTTCGGAATTCGTCTGTTGGTACGTGTCAAAGTGTAGGGTGCTCTTCAGTATCTCATGTCAAATCCTGGACGATCTGTGGTGGTGCTTTGCTTGGCTACGTAACTTATTACAATTGTAAATCCAAAAACAAAGAGACTGCCAACGTTCCAAAATTCAGAATAAAAAAAACAAGAAAAGTTTCATTCGCTCGGCTTCCTGGCGAGTGGGCGAAAACTCAATTCCATCAAGATAAGTTTATTGTGATATATGTTTGTCTGTTCACTTAAAAGACCGTTGGGTCGACATATTTGTGACTGTAACGTAATTTGGTCAATAACAACGTTCCAACAACTTACTTTTCTTGATTTTTTATTACTATTGTAAATAAGTGGCAGCGTTTGGACAAATGGGGTACACAAAACGCTGCTGAAGTACGTGCTGAAAATCATCGGAAGGTGAACTGTTACTGACTGTTCAAAATTTTACTTATCCATTTATTATTATTTACATTTCGAGTATTTTGAACTCTACGATGTAACATCTATACACATATCACGTCGACTTTGGTTAATTTGCCTCAACTCTATATCCCTGTGCGCATCTTCTGTCAATTCTGTACCTTTTGGTAACCCCCCTCCCCCCCCCCCTTCCCCCCTCAAAAACACACTCAGTCACAAACACATGATCCGGCCACGTACAGTTACAATTCGATCATTCCTACACCTCGACAACTAGCGCTCAGACGCGAGATCGGACGCCGAGTCTTATTTCAAAGAGGGTTGAGACTCACAAAAGGCCTTTGACTCTGGCCACAGAGGGAGAAGGGCAGAGGCGGCCAGACGACTTGACCTACACTGCAAATGACCCTCTCGGGACTCCGGCCATCTTACTTCCGCCTTCTTCCTTCTTAGGGCTTCCTCGTCGTACAAATGTGTTTGGGGTTCTGAAGGATGCGGAGAGAGGAGGCTGGGCGAGGTGGGTGCGGTTGGGTGCAATTGGTGGTGGTGGCAATTAATGGTGTTGGTGTCTGTCAGTCTGTCTACGCTTGTGTGCACCACAGAGATACACGCTTGAGTCGTTCTACCTGTCTGCTTTATTGTCTGCTTTATTGTCTGACACGGGTCAACTTTATGTGCAGACCCAGAGACGGAAGCCATGTCCCACCCCCGTGTCATCACAATGGCACGTAAAAGACCTTGGTCATTCTGCCATAAGTGCAGGTGGCTGAATATACCTAAACACGCAGACACCTGGGTAGCGCGACTCCGTTGCTGCTAGCTTTCCACTGGGAGGAAGCGACCCGAATTTCCCAGCGATGGGACAATAAAGTAATGAAAATGAAAATGAAAATGAAAATGTTTGTGTCTGTACCGGTGTGTAAACAGTGTTGATCGTTTAGTTTCAAGCAGACAGATTGAATAGCTATTTTTTTTATATCGCTTCGGCCACACGATGTTCAAACATAGACATGAGAGTACTAGTAACACTTTAAGTGATTCTGGCCCATATTTAATAAAATCGATGGAATAGTTCCAACCACTTGACCTCTAATCGCACTAACTCTTCTGAGGAAAATTAAGACTTAAGGACTCCAGCCCGATCGATAGAGAGTGTCGCTTAAAACTCAGCTGGGATCCGTTCTACAGGAAGTAATTAAAGTATCCATTAAAATTGATCAATAGGTACCATAGAACCAGTACAGGAGCTGAATCGAATATGCACAGTCTGTGTCCCCCCCCCCCTCCCTCCCTCCCTCTCTCTCTCTCACTCTCTCTCTCTCTCACTCTCTCTCTCTCTCACACACACACACACACACATACACACACACACACACACACACACACACACACACACACACACACACACACAGTCTGTGCCCCCCTCCCTCCCTCCCTCTCGCGCTCTCTCTCTCTCACTCTCTCTCTCTCCCTCTCTCTCCCTCCCTCTCTCTCTAGCGCTCTCTCTCTCTCTCTCACACACCCACACACACACATATATATACTCACACACATACATACCGCACTGATGCAATCAAAGTTCATTAGGACTCAAGAATCAAGCACAAACTAGCTCTCCACCTCCATGTAGCAGCGTTTGTAAGTCTGAGCGGGGGAAAAGAACTTCAACAAAAGTCAGTACAGCGAAAGATGTTGAATGCTTGAACTGCTTGACCTACGCCCTCGAGCCCTTCGAATTTTGTTTCAAAGGAGCTCAAAAGTTGGTTTCCTTTTTGTCTTTGCCTTCCGTCTGGGACTAACCCAGCCGAACTCGGCCCGACCCCAATGATTGGGGCAGTTCAAAGAAAAACTTGTTTCTGTCGTCTCCGACCACTTCTTTCCCTTCAAAATGATTCTGTTAAATCGAATTCTGCCCAATCGTTCTTCAAAGGTCATGTCTGTTCCTGCGAACAAGTCCATAACCAGAAGCAAAGAATCAAACATCGACATCGTTCGTCTGTCGTATTCCCAGTTAAGCTGGTATGTTCATCATAGTTCCAATTAATCAACGAAAGTGAATACATTGTCATTGAATTAGTTTTTTTTCTTCAAATGCTTGCATTAAACAAAAGTAAAGTCTGTTTAAACTACTTTACAGCTTCAAAGCTTCAAATTTGACTCACACACATGCCTTAAACTCAACAGAATCCAACCCCTCATTCTTACTCTACAACTCAGAAACATACATTCTAGACAGTTCTTCCCGTGACAACAGTTTTGTTCCCCATCTCAAATCTGCCCATCATTTTACATGGGAGAAGACCATCCCTGTGATTACGCACATGCCAATAATCAAATCTGCCCATCATTTTACATGGGAGAAGACCATCCCTGTGATTACGCACGTGCCAATAATCAAATCTGCCCATCATTTTACATGGGAGAAGACCATCCCTGAGGCTGTGATTACGCACATGCCAATAATCAAATCTGCCCATCATTTTACATGGGAGAAGACCATCCCTGAGGCTGTGATTACGCACATGCCAATAATCAAATCTGCCCATCATTTTACATGGGAGAAGACCATCCCTGAGGCTGTGATTACGCACATGCCAATAATCAAATCTGCCCATCATTTTACATGGGAGAAGACCATCCCTGTGATTACGCACATGCCAATAATCATATCTGCCCATCATTTTACATGGGAGAAGACCATCCCTGTGATTACGCACATGCCAATAATCAAATCTGCCCATCATTTTACATGGGAGAAGACCATCCCTGTGATTACGCACATGCCAATAATCAAATCTGCCCATCATTTTACATGGGAGAAGACCATCCCTGTGATTACGCACTTGCCAATAATCAAAATCCTCACTTCTTTACGAGTTTCTGAATTAATTATTTCATAAAGGTCCCTAGTGGGGAAAAAAAACCGTCATCAATTTTTGAATGTAGCGAATACGACTACTCAGGAAGTGCAGTGCATCTCCCTAAAGCCTGGTAATAATCAACATCCACAAGCGCAGACACAGCCATTTCTATACCGTTCGATTTGCTCCGCATTCAACTCCCACCCCATCCTCCGCAATCTTTTTCATAAATGTTTTCCGCGCAAGTTCCAAAGAATTTTGTTCGCTCTCGTCCACTCAAGTGACCAGCACAAATGCGTTATCTAATCGCCACAAGCGCTCGTGTGCACATGCGACTTAAATTGAGGATGAATCAGCGTAATGTGTTTAAAGATGAAACAGCATGTCTGATCTGGTACCATAACAAAAGCACCCTACACCCCCCCCCCCCCTTTCCTTACTCCATCCCCCCCCCTTAGAAAAACAACAACAACAACAACAACAACAACAACAAACACAACCACACACACACACACACACACACACACACACAAGCTAAACAAAAAATACATCAAACAATAGCGGAATTATCTGTGCAGAGACACATTGATTTCTTTCTCCCATGGAGGTCTGAATGTTAGGCATTCGAGTTTGAAAGAACTTTGAATGGAATCAGGAGACAGTTGCTGCAGTTTGAAAACGTCTGCTTTTGTGAACAAAGCCTCAAGTTTCCAAATAAAAGAGCTAACAAAATTAATAACTTTTTTGTATCGTGCCGTCATTTGCTTGTCTCGTAAATCAATAATAAAATCAAAACTGTCTAATAAACAGATATAACGAAGAAGGGTTAGACAGGTTACCCTAACCCTAAGACATGCAAGGAGAACATGTCAAGCAAAACAGAGAAAGAAAACAAAGAAAAAAAAAACATAACAAAAAAGCTGAGGGGAAAATGACAAATTATTCTTTAATTGGTTCTTTTTCCTGTCCTTTGGACTGGGAATCAATCAAATCAAATCAAATCAACTTTATTATCCCAAGCATGAGAAATTACATGAAGAGGAAGGGGCATTCAGGGTCACAAGTATGACAAAAATGAAAAGTAGAAAATTGCAAACAAAATCAAAACGAGGAAGAAAGAGTGCACTGACATTGAGTGATAATAACAAGACCAAGAAGACAAATAAAAGTAAATGTAGTGAGAGAGAAAAATTAAACCACAAACAACAACGAAAAGAAACCACCCATACATAGCATGGAGAAAATTAGAGCAAAAATAAGAAGACAGTGCAAAAACACTTTTAAAAACAGTCTCAAAAACTTTTTTTCCTGCACGCGAACTCAGTCACACAGAAAACTTTCAGAGCGACGGCCATGATAAAAAGGGGAACGGAACTGACGTCAGAATACTCTCTTGGTTGTGCGCTGCCGGGCGGAAATGGAGGGTGGTGGAACGGAACACTGGCATGATGGGTAATAGGGACTGCCATTATCCCGGCCTGTTTGAACTGTTTCTCCAGATCTCGTCAGAAACGTAGGTGCGATCAGGTCCCTTGAATGCGCTCTTTTCTCCCTTTCAAATAGCTTTCAAATGCAGTGGTGCGCACACGAATTCTTTTTCCTCTCGGCAAAGCTGCGTGATTTCCACGCGGGCCATTATTATCCTTAGAGATTTAATATTTCTTAGTCTTAGATTGGGTAAAACACCTCTCTCTCTCTCTCTCTCTCCCTCCCTCCCTCCATCCCTCTCTCTCTCTCTCTCTCTCTCTCTCTCTCTCTCTCTCTCTCTCTCTCTCTCTCTCTTCTCTCTCTCTCTTTCTCTGTGAACTTTCGACAGTCAAAAATTCCAAGTAAATGGCCGTGACATTTCCTAACGACACTCCCGCACTTCCAGATATGTGGTTATCCTCAACAATAGCTCGTCACTGTTCGCTTCTCTAATTCACTTCAAAAAGTTGGAAAAATCAATGCTCTGCAAAAGTAACAAAAAAGTTTTAAAGAAGGAAAAGAAAGAGGTTATAAATAAGATCAGAGAAAAAAATGGATTACGTGGACACGAAAGTATAAATCAGAGAATAATTGATTATGTGAATCAGAGCCAGACGTAAGGAAACAGAAGACAGTTGATGGATACGAGTGTTGGGTTGGAGAATTAGTGAAAGAGGAAGAAAATACGTTGTACATACTATACTGGTCGAGGGAGACAGACACACACAAAAACAGCCAGAGGGAACGACGAACAGACAGACATATATAGATAAACAGACAATGTTAACCTAATCACACCCTCAAAGCAAAAGACGTCAACAGCAAAGTCGGTTACACTTTCTCAAAAACAAAAGGAAACAACACGTGACAAGCGACACTAAATAATACTGCGCATTGAAAAGATGTCGCTATATTAGGCCAATATCGCTTTTCGCCCCAAAAAATCTCTAAAAATCAAACTGAACGACTTTGCTGCACTACTGTGCACTCCCAGAAGCTAAATGTATACGCATTAACGCTAAGAAATGGCGAAATGACGTTGAATTGTCCACTCTGATTAATCTTCAGTTAGATTGAGGGTGGCATTTTCTAAAACTATAAGAGTGAATGCTCTCTGGCTGTGCTCAGTAAAAGCAGTGTCCAAGTGTGTCTTAGAATACTGCCAACAGAATTTTAGGCAGTGATTATTTTGACACTAGCATTAGGCGTGGAAAAAATAGCTGATTTATAGAGAAATAGCTGATTCATCTCGCTTTTTTTTCTGCTCTAGACTTCTCTACCTCGTGCTATACACCACAGAAACTAATCTATTTTATGAAAGCCAGCGTTGGTTACATTCAAAAAGGAAATGAACCTAGTTTATGTATATCTCTTTTTTTACGTAACCTTGTTTGTCGACAAGCACGATCTCAAGTACAAGTCGGAGATTAACACCTACAACAAAAAGAGAATGGTTATAGGCTCTGAAACGTCCACATGGCCTGAAAACTCCAATTGAGGGACTATATTCAGGAAGACTTGAAGATTCCTTATTTTCTCTGTAAACGATAATAAAAACCTTCATAGACACGTACTAACACCCCCACCCCAACACCACCACCACCACCACAACGACCACCAAAACCCAAGCCTAATTGAAACCCTCCATCGCTGAGCTCCTTCGGGCCTCGAATGACTTTTGGTCGGCCGTCAACCCCTAAAGATGACCTAGAAGATTCAATTGGAAACGTACCAATGTATAAGTATTGGCTTTCGCGTTTTTGTAATTGGTTATAAAATTCGACCGCTTCAATAGAATAATTCCTCATCCGACGAGGGTGTTTTGAAAGATAGATCGAGTTTCACATATACTGTTCAAAAAAAGAAACGCATAGTTGCTACTTGCCAAATTTGTTTTATTTTTCGAAAAAATTAACAGAAAATCCAATATTTAGATTATATGTTTGAAATTTGGTATGGACACAGTTGAATGCACACACCGTTCATTTGCATCTTCAAATCAATCAGTCAATCAATACGATTGGGTGCCGAGGCTGTCAAGTCAGTAGGGGGTGTGACTGCCTTGAGCAGCAACAACTGCCCGGCACCTTCTGGGCATGGACTGGATCAGATGCCGGATATCTTGCTGTGGGATGGTGTCCCACTCCTCCTGAAGTGCCTGCAATAGATCGCGGTGATTTGCCGGCGCTTCTTCTCGCCTGCGCACACGTCTGTCCAATTCATCCCAGAGGTGTTCTATCGGGTTCATGTCTGGCGACATGGATGGCCAGGGAAGCACCTGAACATGGTGGTCGGTGAGGAACTGGGTGGTGAGTCGTGCTGTGTGCGGGCGAGCGTTGTCCTGCTGGAATATGGCATCCTGGTCAGCCAGAAGAGGAAGGGCGTGTGGGCGCAGAATTTCCTCCACGTATCGCTGGGCAGTTATGCGCCCTTGGACGTGCACCAGGGTGCTCCTTCCAGCGGTATTGATCGCCCCCCACACCATGACGCCTCCACCACCATGAACGGGTGCCTCATCCACACAGTTGGGCGCGTAACGTTCGTTTACTCTCCGGTAGACCCTCCTCCGACCATCATGTCGCTGGAGCAGGAAGTAGGACTCGTCGCTGAACCACACGTGTCTCCAGTGATTCCGGACGGTCCAGCGAAGGTGCTGGTTGCCCCACTGCACTCGGTTCTGGCGATGGCGGCGGGTGAGGACAGCTCCTCTGTGAGGTCTGCGAGCTCTCAAACCAGCTTCATGCAGGCGGTTCCGCACGGTCTGGTCCGATAATCGGTGTGGCCCGGGGAGAGCCTGGACAGAAGATGAGGCCGACAGGAAACGATTCCGGAGGTGGCGGAGCCGTATGAAGCGGTCGTGAGCAGCAGTTGTCGCCCTTGGTCTTCCCGCTCCTGGCAAGTCAGCAACGGAGCCAGTGGCTTGAAACCTGACCCACAGTCTACTGATGGTGCTCTGGGACACGTGGAAGTGCCTGGCGATTGCACTTTGACTTTGTCCTGCTTGTAAACGACCCAATGCAATTTGGCGGTCTTCTCTGCTCAATCGGGCCATCTTTCGTCGCTGAATTGTCGTCTGATTTCTTTGTGGCGAACAATCCGCTTTTATGGGTTTTGGAAGACATGGTGAGAGCTCAATATTCCCCGAGTTTCACGAGATTACACTGAAGCATGACGAGTGGTCATGCCAAATGAGCAATTTTGACATTGTAGCCACTGATAACGCATGCGTCACGTGCAGAGCTCACTTGTGGCAATGGACGAAAGGTCGACGACCAGATAAACATTTTCTGCAGTTTGGTGGATATCCTTGTAGCCATATAACTAAATTAACCAAATATTACAAGCTATGCGTTTCTTTTTTTGAACAGTATAGTATGCAGTCATTTTCTTTGCGTGAGAAATCTTTAGAATTAAAAATGTCGTGTTCCCAAACAATAGGAAACAAACTTAAAATGTCATGTGCAGAAGTTGTTAGAATCCCTTCGCACCACAATTACAGTATACAATAGCTCTCTCTCTGTCTTTGTCTCTGTCTGTCTCTCTCTCACTGTCTCTCTCTTCTCTTCTCTTCTCTTCTCTTCTCTCCTCTCCTCTCCTCTCCTCTCCTCTCCTCTCCTCTCCCTCTCCTCTCCTCTCCTCTCCCTCTCTCTCTCTCTCCTCTCTCTCCTCTCTCTCTCTCTCTCTCTCTCTCTCTCTCTCTCTCTCTCTCTCTCCTGTTTATTTTTGGGGGTTGCTGCCTCCGTTCTTGCCAGGCGTGCGCTGCAGACAGACGGGGGGGGGATCAGGATCGGGAGGGTCCGGGTGTTTTCATCAATTAACGGGGTGTCCTGTTGTCTCTCTCTCACTGTCTCTCTCTTCTCTTCTCTTCTCTTCTCTTCTCTTCTCTTCTCTTCTCTTCTCTTCTCTCCTCTCCTCTCCCTCTCCCCTCTCTCTCTCTCTCTCTCTCTCTCTCTCTCTCTCTCTCTCTCTCTCTCTCTCTCTCTCTCTCTCTCTCTCTCTCTTTTCATCCAGATCAATCTGCTTTAGTTAAACTGCAAAACCACTGCAGATAATTAATAATCAAGTAATGTAAGAGACATTAACACTTCTCATAAAAACAATACGAACGCCAGCAATGTCAAAGCAACCTTTTTTTGTCCATGAATATACTTATGATACCAAAGGCAGTGCTACCCGCAAACAAAAGAGGAATACCAAGGCTCCGGAACGAAGGTTGTAATTTCGTTGAAACACGACATACTTTTATAAAAACCGGGAAAGAAACATGCATCAGCAAACCTGAAAAAATATTATTCTTTTTTGTGTACTTCCAATCATTTTTCTCCATCGGCTTCATCATTCTCTTATTTATTGGTGCGTGGCAGAGCACAGCCTTATTGCAAACATACACGCAAGCATTCCCCATAGCATTCTCCATATTAATCCAATTTTCATCTTTTTTTTTCTCCAGAATGGAGGAATGGAAATTTGCCCGAGATCTTCGATTTTTCATCCTCTACGACGCACCGTGGCATTGCCATGTTTTTTTGTGTTCACGTCTCTGTCTCTGTCTCTCTCTGTCTCTGTCTATCTGTGTCTGTCTGTCTGTCTCGGTCTCTGTCTCTCTGTGTCTCTGTCTGTCTGTCTGTCTGTCTGTCTGTCTCTGTCTCTGTCTCTCTCTCTCTCTCTCTCTCTCTCTCTCTCTCTCTCTCTCTCTCTCTCTCTCTCTCTCTTTCTTACATGTTTCATATTTGTTAAAGAACAAGTTGTTAGACGAGGCATTGTGCCTTAAACCTTGATCTTTATCAAATAAAGTTCGTTTGTTCTCTCTCCGACTCTTAATGTCTTTTTCTGTCTCGCTCTCTTTTTTTTTTTTTTTTTTTAATATTTTTTTTTACTTTTATGTTTATCTCTTGTAAATGTTTTACGTGTGTATATACATGTATATAAGATTAGAGTAGTGCCTCTCTGGGTGAGGGCTGGTTGAAAAAAAGCTTGTTTATATTGCTTATGCCACAACCCTCGTAAAATTAAATTTGATTTGATTTGATTTGATTTGTTTTGATTTGATCTCTCTCTCTCTCTCTCTCTCTCTCTCTCTCTCTCTCTCTCTCTCTCTCTCTCTCTCTCTCTCTCTCTCTCTCTCTCTCTCTCTCTCTCTCTCTCTCTCTCTCTCTCTCTCTCTCTCTCTTACCTTTATAATCTCTGTTTAGACAAAAATTATTTCCCAGTCGCCCTGAAACAGGCTAAAGTCATTCCTCTGTTTAAATCAGGTGACAAAAAAGACCCATCAAACTATAGGCCAATTTCAATATTGTCTTTTATATATTCTAACGCATCTTAACCAAAACAATTTACTTCACCCTAAACAATCGGGTTTTAGAGCTAACCATTCCTGCCATACTGCCTTAGTTTCTCTTGTTGATCAATGGCTGGAGAAAATAAACGACAATGAATTCTGTGGTGCCATTTTTGTTGACTTTGCTAAAGCCTTTGACGTTATTGATCACACGTTATTACTGAGAAAATTCGCATTGTATGGCGTCGGAATCGAAACTGTCAAACCTATTAGTTCATTTCTCACCGACAGACAACAAACTGTACTAACAAACGCCTCGGCGTCGAGCATGCAAGAAGTAAAATACGGTGTACCACAAGGATCGGTTTTAGGACCCCTCCTCTTCTCTATATACATTAATGACCTCCCCCTACATATTCAAAATGTATGTGAACTTTTTGCAGATGACACCACAATTCACTCCAGCAACACAAATTTAACTCGCTTATCAGAATCACTTCAAAGGAGTTTAAACCAGTTGACAGAGTGGACTGAACTAAACCATATGTCTCTTAACCCAAAGAAAACCAAATATATGGTCATAACAACAAGACAAAAACGCCAGAATATTTGTTCAGCTGGTCCTGCTTTATTGATAGATGGTGAAAAAGTGGAAAAAGTCGACCATTACAAACTGCTGGGTGTTAATATCGATTACAACTTGTCTTGGTCAACCCACATAGAGCAACTTAGTAAAGTGGTGTCAAAGAAAGTGTATCTCTTATCTAGAATTAAACACTTCCTGAACTGCCACACCAGAAAGTTATTCTTCATTGCTCATATTCAATCTGTTATTGATTACGCATCCACTTTATGGGACTCAGCAAGTGAAAATTCCTTAAAACCACTTAGCAGATTACATAAAAGAGCGCTAAAAGTAGTATTACTAAAGCACACTACCCTCACAGAGTTAGACTACATACATTTAGGGATCTTACCTCTAAAGTCAAGACTGCTTTTTAACAAAGGAATCTTTATGCATAAAATTATATCCGAAACTCTACCTCAAACCATTTGTTCAAAGTTCTCTTTGAAGAATTCACACCACCTTATGAAATTTATCACTCCTCTTCCTAGGATAGACTTATTTAAGTCTAGTCTAGTTTATTCAGGTGGCCGTCTCTGGAACGCTCTTCCGAATGCCTTATGGGAAGCTACCAGCACAGACTCTTTCAAAAACAAATACATATCCCATTTAATGAAAATAGTATATTCTTGATTGTTATGTCCTTTGGGACACAGTCACTCACTTTTGATTTATAGTTTTGTTCGCGAAATTATGATGTTCTGCATACTATCCATTGTCTTGCAGAGTTGAAGTACTACTGCATAGTATTCTGACTCTAATTGACTTGCAAATTTTTGCTTTGCACCTTGTCATGAACATTTATAAACTACAATGTTTCATATAATGCACTTATGTACATAAACTTATACTGTTTTACTAATTATGTAAATATGTAGGAGTAGTTATTATAGTAGATTTAGTCCCTCTTTAGGGCGAGGGCCAGATGCAAAAAAGTATACCAATGCTTATTCTGTTACCCTCGTAAAATAAAGAATTGTCATTGTCATTGTCATTGTCATTGTCTCTCTCTCTCTCTCTCTCTCTCTCTCTCTCTCTCTCTCTCTCTCTCTCTCTCTCTCTCTCTCTCTCTCTCTCTCTCTGACAATCTGTCTGTCTGTCTGTCTGTCTGTCTGTCTGTCTGTCCGTCTGTCTGTCCGTCTGTCTGTCTCTCTCTCTCTCTCTCTCTCTCTCTCTCTCTCTCTCTCTCTCTAAAAGAAGCTCGTTTATATTGCTTATGCCACAACCCTCGTAAAATAAAATTTGATTTGATTTGATTTGATTTGATCTCTCTCTCTCTCTATCTCGATGTCCCATTAGACTTTTTGTGGGGGAGCTCCTCTGCTTTCTTTTTTCTGAAGGGACAAATAATGCTCAGGATATATCCTGTCACTCACATTTGAACAAATATACGAGACTTGTGTGTGCATGTAAGTTTGCGTGTGAACGCATATGTATATTAGTGTGAGTTTGTAGGTTCATTTACTAAACAGGAGCGGGGACATGAAATATGTCTATAGATAGCGAGTAACATTCGTCGGAGTTTTTTTTAATTGTTTTTTTTTTTACCAAGGAGTTAGTGCAGTTGTATACAAGTGTATGGGAGACACTGCATTGCATAGCGTCAGCTGCAGTCTTTTATTCGCAACGGTAAGTCCAAAATATATGAAGAGATCTAGGTTTACCATGACCAAATCAATCCTTTTATTTCTGCAGTCGACACACACACCGCGTTTGATTTAGTCTCGGAGAAAGCTTAAAAGGACAAGCATAATATCATTTGAATATTTTGAGAATCTTATAGCCTTCACAATGTCGCATTTCAACCCAGTAATTTGTACGATTTCATTGTTTAGCAGGGACCTCATGTAGGAAAATACGCAGGACATACACACATACATATATACAGTATACATCTATATCTATATACGGCTTGTGTGTGTGTCTGTCTGTCTGTCTATCTGTCTGTCTGTCACTTCGCGATGCACGGCCAAAGTTATCGATGGATCTGCTTCAAATTTGGTGGGCCTATTCAGGTAGACCCCGCACACAATCTGGTCGATGAAAATTTTCAACACGTGCTCTAAGCGCGGCGCGGTGAACCGATTTTGGTTTTTCTGTAGATCCATTTCCAGTAACTCTTCCTTATTTTCTCCAGTGTTTTGCGCGTTTATCTCTCTTCCTTCGTGTGGCGTCAATCACGTCAACACGTGCTCTAAGCCGGCGAAGCCGGCGAACCGCCACGCTGCATACTCCGTCTCGCGATCATCCCGGCGAAGCCGGTGCGAACCGCCACGCTGCATACTCCGTCTCGCGATCCACCCGGCGAAGCGGGTAATCATCTAGTACAAACATACATACATACATACATACATACATACATACATACATACATACATACATACATACATACATACATACATACATACATACATACATACATCCATCCATACATCCATACATTCATACTATACATACATCCATACATCCATACATACATACATACATTTAATTAAACTCTCTTCTCGTTCTTTTCTCTTATACCCCCTACTCCAAACCTACCCCAAGTTGACCCCCCTCCTCCACTCCCACCACAATTCACCCCCCCCCCCCCACCCCTCCCGACGACTTCTCCTCCCCTTGCCGAGGGAAACGCGACAAAAGAAAGGCCAACGAGGAATCAAACGACAAAACATCACAGGGGGAAGGGCGAGTGGCACCGTTGGATACAATACCATCTAATCACCATTACCCCCCTCCCCCTCCCTCCCCCCCCCCCCCGCATTACCTCCAAACTCCCTCGCGCTCAAACGTAATTCTTCACATTCGTCCCCAACGATTTGCAGGAAACAAACTCTATCATCTAATCACCAAAGCCCCAACCCGACTCCATCCCTCCTCAAACGTCATCCGTCTACACTCTAGTCCCAACCACATTTTCTTCTCTCGTTCAAACGTCATCCGTCTACACTCTAGTCCCAACCACATTTTCTTCTCTCGTTCAAAGATTGTAAAAGGAAGATCATAAACAGTGGTGAGAATTAGAAAAGAAGAAGAATGAGAGTAAGAAAACAGAAAACAAAGAGAAAGAAAGACAAAGCGTAAGGCGAAAATACAATATTTAGTCAAGTAGCTGTCGAACTCACAGAATGAAACTGAACGCAATGCCATTTTTCAGCAAGACCGTATACTCGTAGCATCGTCAGTCCACCGCTCATGGCAAAGGCAGTGAAATTGACAAGAAGAGCGGGGTAGTAGTTGCGCTAAGAAGGATAGCACGCTTTTCTGTACCTCTCTTTGTTTTAACTTTCTGAGCGTGTTTTTAATCCAAACATATCATATCTATATGTTTTTGGAATCAGGAACCGACAAGGAATAAGATGAAAGTGCTTTTAAATTGATTTGGACAATTTAATTTTGATAATAATTTTTATATATTTAATTTTCAGAGCTTGTTTTTAATCCGAATATAACATATTTATATGTTTTTGGAATCAGCAAATGATGGAGAATAAGATAAACGTAAATTTGGATCGTTTTATAAATTTTTATTTTTTTTTACAATTTTCAGATTTTTAATGACCAAAGTTATTAATTAATTTTTAAGCCACCAAGCTGAAATGCAATACCGAAGTTTGGGCTTCGTCGAAGATTACTTGACCAAAATTTCAACCAATTTGGTTGAAAAATGAGGGCGTGACAGTGCCGCCTCAACTTTCACGAAAAGCCGGATATGACGTCATGAAAGACATTTATCAAAAAAATGAAAACAAGAAGAGCAAACGCTCGATCGAGTCACTTTCGCAGTTCTGAATATTATATGAGGCATCAGATGGACAGGAAGAAATTGCTATTCACAACACAATGAGTCACGTTCACATAAAATTTGAGCCCGGTCACTTTTATAGTTTCCGAGAAAAGCCCAACGTTAAGTTGTGTGTTGCCGAACAGAAAAGGCTAGTTATCTCCCTTGTTTTTCTGATAACGTTCGTAAAAGGCTACAGATGTAAATACTTTGATGTAAAGAATAATCCTACAAAGTTTCAATCACATCCGATGAACTTTGTCAAAGATATAAAATGTCTAATTTTTCCTTTGACGCTGACCTGTGACCTTGAAAAAGGTCAAAGGTCAACGAAACCATCGTTAAAGTGTAGAGGTCATTGGAGGTCACGACTAAACAAAATATGAGCCCGATCGCTTTGATAGTTTCCGAGAAAAGTCCAACGTTAAGGTGGTGTCTACGGACGGCCGGCCGGACGGCCGGACGGCCGGCCGGACAGACTAACACTGACCGATTACATAGAGTCACTTTTTCTCAAGTGACTCAAAAACGTTCGGGGATTTCATACCCAGGAACTCTCATGTCAAATTTCATAAAGATCGGTCCAGTAGTTTAGTCTGAATCGCTCTACACACACACACACACACGCACACACGCACACACGCACATACACCACGACCCTCGTTTCGATTCCCCCTCGATGTTAAAATATTTAGTCAAAACTTGACTAAATATAATAAAAAGAAGACGACAAAAAAGACGAACAGAAGAAAGAAAGTAAAGAAAGATAATTGTACACGTCCTTTCGAACCGCATTACACCTCTGTTCAAAACTGAGTTTACGAAGGGCACCATACAAAGTATTTTGTACTTTTAAAAGATATGAAAAGAACCAGAAACAGACGTAAAGAAGGGTTATCCAGTCGCTTACGTCATTAAGCAAATGATCTCTCTTACGCCATTCCTGTCCTTGAAATCAAAACGAGTCAATTCGAAGTCAAATAAAATAAAAAGTAAAACGTTCCACTGTCGAAAAAGGTAATGTAAAAGAAATATGACCATCGTCTGTTGAATAGGCCAATGCAAAGTAAAACAGAAGACGAAAGACGTCCACTGCCAACCGGGCCAACGACGAGCAAAGAAAAATAAATGAAACCTTCAACAGACAATTACAAAGGGAATCAAAAGCAGTAACACGTTTTTTTCTGAACAATCAACCAAGGTGAAGAAAGGAGGCAAAGTTACGAGCGTTGAACAAGACAATGGAAAGGAACATAAGAGAAACGAAGTTACGACTTTAATGTGAACAGTATACAGCTAATAAAACAGGAGAGAAAGTTCAAGACAGTGGAAGAAACCGGATTGACATCGAGACAGAGTGCAGGGTCGGGGAAGGGGTGCGTGTGGACTGTAGGAATGGGTTGAGTGAAGGCTGGTGGGTCTTAAAACATACGATGTTCGACTGCTGTATTTGTTGCACATTTCTCAAGGCAGCAAAGGCATTTAGGCATAAAGTCAGATTTGATTTTCGTAAAGACCTTCAGATACAAACTGCCAAACACGTAATTCTACTTTTGGTATAAATAGTGGTTAAATCCAATCACCCTTTGGTACACACAGAATAACAAAATTAATAAAGGGAGGGGGTCTACAGTAGTACGGCATTAAAACAGACCTATTATTAGCGTGTCTGGTGCCTTTGGTCATCCCCTCTAGATGTTCCTTGCCAAAATCCACACAGCATCTTCCGCACAACAAGAAGCTAGCAACAACCCTTAACCCCATCCACCTCCATTTCCTTATCGCGTTTGTACGTCAGCGATGTGACTATTTTGGGCAGCGGGGGGACAAGCTTAAAAGTAATTGCGTGGAGCAGTCTCTCCTCCCGGCCTCCTTCTCAGACCCCGGTCCAGCTCTCGGAAGAAGAAGACCGCAGCTACAAGGGTACCCCCTTTCAAGACAGCCAAAACGATCTGAGAAAACAAGATGTTAAAATGGAGGTACAGATGCAGTAGTCTTAAAATAAGGGAACATTTACAGAGGGTATTAACAGAAACATCTGAGCAAGCAGGGTCTTCACAAGGGGGAAGTCTAAAATCGGAGTTGGCTGTGTGTGTGTGGGGGGGGGGGGGGTAAGCTTGTCTTAAAAGGGGGTTCCTTTGTAGCTAGCTACCCCCTCACACGTACGTAGGGCGGTGGTCATAAGTTCTGCAGACGCTGACTTCTCATCCCTCGGCTTAATCGAGTCTCGCCGGCACGTAAGCCTGTTTCGATAATGAAATCACTCAAGCCGCCTGGGTCAATGACGGCGCTGCGAAGCGGACGCCACCTTCAGGCTTTCCCTTACCAGCTCTCTCTCTCTCTCTCTCTCTCTCTCTCTCTCTCTCTCTCTCTCTCTCTCTCTCTCTCTCTCTCGGTGACCCTCTATTTCTCTCTCTCTCGGTGACCCTCTGTCTCTCTCTCTCTCTCTCTCTCTCTCTCTCTCTCTCTCTCTCTCTCTCTCGTTTTCATCAATTAACGGGGTGTCCTGTTGTGACAGATGCTCTCAGCGCTGCCTCAACCGTCCAAATCAGATAGATGATTGATTTATATCGTCCTTTTGCAGTAACGAAGGTCATCCGTTCGCGCTGGCTGATTTACCACGGCGTTCGCCCCTGTCCGGGGGCTGACGTCATCCATGGACAACGGTTGATATACACCACCCTTTTTACGTTCATCTTATTTTACATCATTTCTTGATTCCAAAAACATATAAATATGTTATATTTGGATTAAAAACAAGCTCTGAAAATTAAAAATATAAAAATTATGATCAAAATTAAATTTCCGAAATCGATTTAAAAACAATTTCATCTTATTCCTTGTCGGTTCCTGATTCCAAAAACATATAGATATGATATGTTTGGATTAAAAACACGCTCAGAAAGTTAAAACGAAGAGAGGTACAGAAAAGCGTGGTATTCAGCACAGCGAAACCACTACCGCGCTGAACAGGCTCGTCAGTTTCACTCCGTTATGCACAAGCGGCGGACTACGGTCATTGTGAAAAAATGCAGTGCGTTCAGTTTCATTCTGTGAGTTCCACAGCTTGACTAAATGTAGTGATTTCGCCTTACGCGACTTGTTTTTTGCTGTCGCGGGAATTTGGTGCATCGATTTGAATTATTACTCGATCGGGACGCGAGCAAACACATTGACAGTTTTTGGAAAGAAACTGGAAGAGTTATTGCGAGTTAAACTTCACAGAAATGCATTTTTTGTAGATAGCGTTTTGCTTTAACCTGTTCTCTCGTAATATTCAATACCCCCAATGAAATACAGCCTGTAACTGACTCCACTCAAAAGCGTGCAGCGTTTCTCTCTTTCGTCGTGAAGACCAGGGGGTGGGGTCTTGGGTTCTGGAGTCACCCCTTCCTTGACCGGCAAATGCACTTTTTTCTCTCAAGGAACCACCCAAAATACCGCTTCCAACTGCTAAATTTCAACAGCAACCAGACCCCTGTACCCCTGCCTCATTTAGGTCCAGCCATGAAGGTTGTTCTCATACCGCCGGTCAATGCGAGGTCGATTTCACGTGTGAATTGCTATGATATATCCTTGAAAGACCAAATCGATTTGTGAATAAAACAGAGGACCTTCACCTTGCAGTGTCCACTTTTGCGTTAACGACTGTGACACGTATTTGTGACTGCAACAGTCGCAGAGAAAGCTAGCGGGCGCAAACTTGTCTATGTATGTACGCACGCTTTGACACACGTATTGGATCTTGACGTATACGCAGCCACAGGCACAGACACACAATGGTTGCTTGTACAAAAGACGTCAGGAAGTTGTTAACTTTCCATCAGGTGTAAATGCTTTCCGAGGTATTGAACGAAGGAATGTGTTGACGTAAGCTGCAACAGCAACGATTCAACGCCAGATTTACCCTTATTTCTATAGATACTTCACGAGACGTTGTCCAGTGTTGTTTGCTTGTGTCTCTACACAATTGTAGTCAATTCGGTCTTAAAACGCGCATATTATCTGCGTCATTATCATCGTCTTAGTAGTCGCTAACAGTTCGCTCTTAGATAGGGTCCAAGCTTTGTTTTACTAACAGTTTTCAAGACTCTCGGTCCATGAAATTAAGCCAAACTGAGTCACGTTTGCCCAATTCAAATTTCCTTCTGTAATATGATTATTGGGTTACGTCCCTTAAAGATGCAGGTCCGCTCAGAGCACTGTTGATGCAGTAAGGATATAAACAGTCAAAACATTTCACAACTATCCACAGATCTTTACAAATACCTTTAATGTTGCCAGCCAAACGAAACTGTATGCGGTTTGTCAGTTCGCATCTCCCGCCAAATGTAATGAACATTTCCCGTGATCACGTTTCGTGGGACTAAAGACTGTGCGGTATGCCAAAATGGAACCGAATACCATGTTTTACAAATTGTTTACGTAATCACAGACAATGTCTTGACGTAAACTATCCAAGATAGACAGAATTCTCTCTCTCCTCGAGACTAATATAAATAGACTTCCATGTAGGATATGACGTGATTTGTTCACGTGCGAGGGCTGGACAATGATACAAATTAATCCGCAGAAAAATTGCAGTTTTCGACTCCTTGCAAGAAGGTCAATGAAATTTGGTACTATTTCAAATGGATATATGCCTGAGGCATGACTGAAAGCCCTAGGGACTCCGTGCATCGTGAAGTGAGAAGTCCAGTAATTTAAAGCACTCAGTATCAAGACAAGGATACTCGGCTCTTGACGTTCAAACTGTGATCTGCATCTCCAAAGCAAACCTCTAGTTTTCGATGTGAACGCTGCAACCGAAAAAAAGAGGAAGCTTGGCCTGACAAATCGGTTGGTACTGATGAGCCAGACAGTCGTCTGAACGTCGTTCCAGAAACCGTGAGATGAAATGACCACGAGCGATTGAATAATGACGTCTACGGCTTCACAACCGTACGTCAGTGACAACTTGTAGGGTAATGGTTACAGGGAGCAAGTCGATCTTCTGTCAGCGGGTTATATTTGCAAACCGGCTTCTTTGGTTATATGATCAAATCCGAGTGTCGAAAACTATGTCATTTTGCTGATAATGTGTGTATCATCGAAAGAGAGATGTCCTTTTCAGGTAACTGACCCGATGATGTCGGTACGTTTAAGTGAACTGCAATACGGCGGGCAAATCGGGATTAAGAAACATGCCAGCATATGACCTTGATGCTCAAAGTCAAACGTTACCAACGTGGCATTTTCTCTCTAAAAGGCCGAACGTCGTCAATCTTACGCTGACTTCTGATCTCTTGAAGGGTTGGATCGTTTTATATATAAAAAAAAATGTATTACAATTTTCTGATTTTTAATGAGCAAAGTCATCAATAAATTTTTAAGCCACCAAGCTGAAATGCAATACCAAAGTCCGGCCTTTGTCGAAGATTGCTTTACAAAAATTTCAATCAATTTGATTGAAAAATGAGGGTGTGACAGTGCCGCCGCAACTTTTACAAAAAGCCGGATATGACGTCATCAAAAGTATTTATCGAAAAAAATAAAAAAAATTCCGGGGATATCATTCCCAGGAACTCTCATGTCAAATTTCATAAAGATCGGTTCAACCGGCCCCCGTGGCGCAGTGGTTAGCGCGTCGGACTGCGGGCCGGGAGATCGTGGTTCGAATCCCATAAGGGGTGGGTGGGTTTTTCGAGCTTCGGTCGGCTCCTACCCAGAGTGGAAGTGCTAAAGTTCCAATGGGAGGGCTAAAGTTCCAATGGGAAGGCTGGGATCACACAGCCGAGTGTCATTCACTTCACGAATGCGATTGACGCAGAAAGTGCAAAAATAAAAGAAACTTGTCTCGATTCTTGTGACCCTTCCTGCTCAGGGCTCTCATGGTGACCTTGGTTCCAGTGTTCCTGTTCCAGCCATCCCTGAATATTCTGCTGCCGGCCTGGGATGCTCCGGGGGGGTCGACGGAAGGACGCAGTGGCGATCTGCTCTCTGAGGAGACGCTCACTCAATCTGGCTCCGCGACTTAACAGTCAGTGTCGTAAGTAGAGGGCTTAGTAGGTAGCGGTGCCTGTGTCCCTTGCCAGGAACAGGACCAATACTGAACACCGTCGAAGTGACTCAGCAGCAGTGCAGTGTCATCTTCCGAGGGTAGCCTACCGCAGCGGCCTGACATCCTTCCCTGGAGTGTCTGTAGAATTAGTGAGGGTGCCCAGGTGTCTGACCAACACTGGGGGCTCACTGATTCGACAAAAGTCTGGCGGCGGAACGAAGTTCAGGGGTGGATGTTGCAGTGAGTGCTGGGACGGGGCGGCGTGGTAGCATACTGGGAGAAGGAACAAGCATCGGGACAAGCAAAAAGAGAAAAGAGAATGAAAAAAACAAAACATAAAAATAAAAAAAAAATAAAAAAAATAAAAAAA
>NC_090250.1:45756739-45776739 GCF_037325665.1 Littorina saxatilis
GCTAAGATCAGCACGGCAACAGGCTGAGTTGGAAATGATGTAGTGAATAATAAAAACCGAGAAGAAGAAAATAATTATGGCGACAAAAAAAAGCAATTATACTGGAAACAACGATCGCTGTCACATCCACGATTGTAAGCCCTAACAGTTTCTTTTTCAATTACGTTCGCACAGCGGTCAGTCTGAATCATAACAACGACACTGCTGCGCGCGATAGGTCATTCAAGGGTTGTTAGGACACCCACAGTGTCACATAAAAGATTCAGTTACGCAGTAACCACCACTGATTGCACCAATCAATGCCAGACTCCCAATATCTCGAAGCGTACGTACCTCGCAGATTAAAGGTGCCGTCCTTCTTAAGTACACGATCAATTTCACTGCCATAGTTCACAGAGCATTATCAACTCAACCCCACCCCCTGCCCTCCTCTCCTTATTTTTTGTTTCTTTCTTTCCTCTTTTTGAAAGCGGACAAACACTCAAGTCCTTAATGGCTCAAAACCGTAGGACTTTTAATATTAATTTTAACTGCCATAGATACTCAGCAGTGATGGCGCTAGTAAGTTTGTCAAACCGGTACGCAAGCTTTTATGATGAAAACAGTCCCGAAAAAAACGGTAGGCTGGTCATTGGAACAAGTAAGAGTCCAACTCAGAGTACCGGTTTTGTTGTTTTACCAGCGAAAAAAACACCGGTAGTTCTAACAATCAACCGGCAGCCAATTTTGTTCCGGTATTTTTTTCATTTCAACCGGTAAAATACCGGTAATTACCGGTTAACGCCAATACAGGATAGATATCATGGATATGTCCCTTTCACGAAGAAAAAGAGCACCATTTCCCTAGGGTGCATATAAAATGTCAATTAATAGCGTGTCTGCAATCTGTACTTAATAACCTTTACTTATTTTTTGTTTACAATCAAAAAACAAGAAAGGCAGGTTGTTGGAACGTTTGTTATTGACAAATGTATTTATTTATTTACAAATTTATAAATTTATTGACAGCACAGACACCTATCTACATTTCATATTCTTATTTTTATTATTTTTATTTTTATTATTTATTATATTATTTTTATTATTATATATTATTTTTCATAAAATCGTTTTTTGATTCTGAATTTTGGAACGTTGGCAGTCTCTCTTTTTTTTTTTTTTTTTTTTTATTCCAAATGAAAAAAATTCCAATGAAAGAAAAAAACTGATAACAAAAATCAGAACCTCAACTTCTTTTCTTCCCAAACTTGTAGATGATTTCAATCTGGCGCAGTTGAAGATAATTCCGGTGAAAGAAAAACATGCAAGAAAAATGCATACCCTGTTTCTATATTTATTTTCGTCCTAGCCCTGTGATTGGTTTTCAACCAGACCCAAACTTAGAAAAGTCCAGAGTACCCAAACTGTTCATAACCTTTTTGTGTTTCCTTCCTAGAGCTGTGGCTCATTCCACCCAGTCCGGCATCTCCCTCCAATCGACCCTCGTCAACCCTTGTTTTTCCCACTTGCCAGAAATTTAAATTGGTGTCTGTGCTGACGCAATTGGTACCACATCGATCAGCTCAAAACCACATCGCCATCCCCCTTCCCACATTCAATGTGGTCTCTGTTAATCTTCTTCACTGATGGCAGAGCTTGAACTGAATTAAACCAAGGGAAGCAACCTTTGATAGATGTTTGGCTTTCAGGAGAACCGTGCTTGTCAGAAATGATTTGTGCCAGGCTGGGTGGGTTTGGGGAGTGGAGAAAGTGTTCCCTCTCTGTTTCTCTCTGTCTGTCTGTCTGTCTGTACCTCTCTCTCTCCCTCTCTTTCTCTGTCTCTCTCTCTGTCTCTGTCTCTCTCTCTCTGTCTCTGTCTGTCTGTCTGTCTGTCTGTCTGTCTCTCTCTCTCTCTCTCTCTCTCTCTCTCTCTCTCTCTCTCTCACACTCACCCCCCTCTCTCTATCTCTATTCTGTGTATCGAAATATCATTCAATTTCCTCACGTCTTTCATGACGCAAACCGATTCAAATTCCCGTTTGGAAACTTGTGGGTTTGCGTAATAAGTTTCCATCCACAAACATTCCTTCTTTATGTTTTTCTTTCTTTTGATCGATCTGTCTTTCAAGCGGTTTCTGATACTTTTTCTCTCTTTGCATTTAATATCTTGTCTTATTTTCTCCGGTGTGCTAAGATGAAGTTTCTGTTTGTCTTGCCAATGCCGCCTTTCGGCTTGGGTAAAGGAGCGTGACATAAGAGCATCCTTCCACGAGCACACGTCCCAAAGGTCGTAACTCTGGGTGCTTTCTGTGCATAGTGGCATTTGTTTATTTTGTATTATTTATTTATTTATTTAAAATTATTCAATTCTTTTTTTAATTATATTTTATCATCATTTTGTGTTTGCTTTGCAGACTTGATTTTGCAGCATTGACACAGGTTTCAGTTGCAGAGCAATAAGCATTTGGTATGTGTGCGAGTAGAAGGTTGCTCTTGCAGGGATGTCATTTTGAGGTGGCAATCGGCAAAACCTCTTTCAAATCCAAAATATGCTTCATCCAGTCAACAGATCTGCCTTCCTTTTTCACTTTGGGGGCCATCCTGAACTCAGGTCAAAATGAGTTCGGCTCATTCTCTCCCTGACCGGACGCTACAGTCCTACGCGAATCTATCATAACAAAAATACAGAGTTATCTCCCGCGACCACTGATCTAAATTTGAGATCAGTGTTCGCGAGACGAAAATGATCGCAGATTGGCCGACCACAGGCGGAAGGTATCGTCCACTGGACGACTACCATCACAGAAAGACTACAAGGTACGTCACTCACCTTCGAGTCTTCTGTGTTCTTGGAGTCGCTTCCTGGGGAAAAATATTGTTCAAGACGGTTTGCCTCTTCCCACAGTCTGTGTAAGGTCAAATAAATACAGTTGAATGATTGTTTGAACTATATGCACCTTTAGTTTTCAGCTTCCGTTCGCTGCAGGTTGTTTTTAACCATCATTTGGACGAATTTTCGTTTGCGAGCCGCTAATATCCACCTTGCGTCAAATCATGCATACGGCACCGAATATGCATACCACCGCTCATTGGTCTAAAACAAATGTAAATATTGTGCAGCAAAGGGAAGCGTTTTAGACCAATGAGCGGTGGTATGCATATTCGGTGCCGGATGCATGATTTGACGCAAGGTGGATATTAGCGGCTCGCAAACGAAGATTCGTCCAAATGATGGTTAAAAACAACCTGCAGCGAACGGAAGCTGAAAACTAAAGGTGCATATAGTTCAAACAATCATTCAACTGTATTTATTTGACCTTACACAGACTGTGGGAAGAGGCAAACCGTCTTGAACAATATTTTTCCCCAGGAAGCGACTCCAAGAACACAGAAGACTCGAAGGTGAGTGACGTACCTTGTAGTCTTTCTGTGATAGTAGTAGTCCAGTGGACGATACCTTCCGCCTGTGGGCCGACTTCGACAGTGATCTCCGTTCTGTTCTTCACAGTTATGATAAAGACATCGTTCTAAGGTCAAAACAAGTCGAAAGTTTGGGACTGCTGCCGGAAGGAGACCGTAATATATGGTTTCATCACTGTCAACAGGTTTCAGAAAAAAAAATCGTCTGCTCCAGTGAACGCCGAAACCAAACGATTGATTATCACGTGACACTTTTGCCATATTTAGAGTTGTTTGCACAGTATAAATACAGCCGCGAAAAATAACTCGCTTGAAACTGTCTTACATATCAATTCCTTTGTAATTTAAACATTACAAAACAACATGAAAAATCATTATCGACGATGGCGAATCTGCTTATATCAATAATACATTACAAAAAGTTCTAAATAGGTAAAAAAAAAAAAAATAAAAAAAAAAATAATAAAAAAAATCGGTTTTCTTGCCAGACAAGGAAACTCAAGGCATCCTGTCAGGGAGAGATGTGAGCCGAACTCATTTTGACCTGAGTTCAGGATGGTTGGGGGCAACATCAAGGTCTATTTTACATTCCCGAAAGTTGTTAAAAGTTCCATGAATCGTTCGGAAACTTGTCGAAAACGAACCATAGCAACATCCCAGAGCCTGGACGTGGTCACATGTCTCTGTCCAACGATCAATGGCATTGAGCATTTATATGAACTGTATTAATTTGTTTCAGTTTGCATGTGCACGTGCACTGCGTATTAACTCAATCACTTCACTCCTTCACTTGAGACGCAATTTACGTAATGTACGTAATGTATGGCTTCCTACCGTCAAGTGCCAACCAACCCTCTCCTCTGTATAAATTCGATCCGGGAAAAGTCACAAGCGCGGAAGTCTGAAGGAGAGGAAAGAAAAACTGCGTTGCTAAGAGACGAATGGGGAATGATTTGGGCAATTCGTTATTTACAGCCTGGGTCTGAAAGCACGTTTCGTCTGGAGATGCAAGCAGGCTTTGATTGACGCAATAAACTGTGGCGCTATTTGCAAGTCTGATATGCTTTTAGCACCGCCAAAACTCCCCCCACCCACCCCCAGAAAGTTTTCACAACCATCCGGTGTGTCATTAGCCGTTGTGTGCCCTGCAGATTGCATCATTTCCACATCCATCGTCTTTTTACACCATTCACTCCTATTATTAGACATTGCAAAACTCTGGGTGTGTTTCGTTCAATGCCTGGTTCAAACACGGTTCACACCAAGACTGCTTGGTGTAAAACAGGACATGGACTGCCAATGACTGTAACTGGCTGAGTTTTGAAAATCGTCTTTCGACTCAAAGAGAATGATTGCCGACACTTTGTTTTTTGCGTTTAATTGAAGTACACAACCTCTCAAAAGCCACAATCACAATTGTGTCTCTCATGCTGATCACCCCTTTGGTGTGTGTCCAAGTAAAGCGGAAGAGTACTCGTATTCAAGGCAATAGTCTGGTCAAATCTTTGGTGATTAACAAGATGGTCCCATGGGTCTGCACGTACCTTTAAGAATAACGCAACAAAATAACCAATAGTTTTATCAAAAGTACCTAGCTCCCTTCTCATGTAAACGAAAATGTATTCCCTCTCAGATCTGTTCATGCTGTTACGAAGTCCACACGGACACTGAACTACCAAAAACAAACAGCCTGGCTACTTCCTGTACAGATCAAGAACATCCTGACGAATTAATTTTCCAGTCAGACATAATGTGTAAGGTGCGAAATTTATACAGCCACATGCACGCACACAAAAGTATCCAGGGTGTAATTGATTAAAATGTGTATCTCTCGAATTGCCAAATAGGTTGAAGGGACATGAACAACCATCGGTATGTGTCCAAGTCCAACGATGCTTTTATCCCAGGCAGCCTGGACAGATCAGTGGTTGTGTATTTCATCGTTTATTAGAGAAGGCTAACAAACAAACAAACAAGGCAACAAACGGTTGTGCACTTTTACGGTTCCCGGTGGACGTAGAAATCCAAAACATTCGTCACTTCCTTTCGGCTTTGACCACCTGCATACCAGAGATTGAATTCAACGCCTACTGATCTCAGCCTTTTCCATTTTACATTTAGTCAAGTTTTGACTAAATGTTTTAACATAGAGGGGGGATCCCGGGAATCGAGACGAGGGTCGTGGTGTATGTGTGTGTGTGTGTGTGTGTGTGTGTGTGGTGTGTGTGTGTGTGTGTGTGTGTGTGTGTGTGTGTGTGTGTGTGTGTGTGTGTGTAGAGCGATTCAGACTAAACTACTGGACCGATCTTTATGAAATTTGACATGAGAGTTCCTGGGAATGATATCCCCGGAAGTTTTTTTCTTTTTTTCGATAAATACCTTTGATGACGTCATATCCGGCTTTTTGTAAAAGTTGAGGCGGCACTGTCACACCCTCATTTTTCAATTAAATTGATTGAAATTTTGGCAAAGCAATTTTCGACAAAGGCCGGGGTTTGGTATTGCATTTCAGCTTGGTGGCTTAAAAACTAATGAGTGAGTTTGGTCATTAAAAATCGGAAACTTCTAATTAAAATTATTTTTTTATTAAACGATCCAAAAACAATTTCATCTTATTCTTCGTCATTTTCTGATTCCAAAAACATATACATATGTTATATTTGGATTAAAAACAAGCTCTGAAAATTACAAATATAAAAATTATGATCAAAATTAAATTTCCGAAATCGTTTTAAAAACTATTTCATCTTATTCCTTGTCGGTTCCTGATTCCAAAAACATATAGATATGATATGTTTGGATTAAAAACACACTCAGAAAGTTAAAACGAAGAGAGGTACAGTAAAGCACAGCGCAATCGCTACCGCGCCAAACAGGCTCGTCACTTTCACTGCCTTTTGCACTAGCGGCGGACTACGTTCAGTTTCATTCTGTGAGTTCCACAGCTTGACTAAATGTAGTAATTTCGCCTTACGCGACTTGTTATTTGTCTATAAAGATCATTAAGTCGACCTACTAGTGAATGTTTCTTCTTGTCAAAAAAAAAGTCCGAATAACTAACATTTTTGGTCACGTAAAATAAGCTTTTGCTTGAGTTCGTGTCCTAGCTGCATATATTCAACTAGGTGAATCGCGAGACAGAGACAGACAGCGTGGCGGTTCGCCGTCTTAGAGCACGTGTGAACATTTTCATCCACCAGTTTGTGCCCACTCAAAGGAAGGCAAGAACATACAGAGAGACAAAAGCCGCCAGACCCCATCACAAACAGAACTCTACAATCCACAGGTGTTGCCTGGCGAGCTAGCTATAAATAGCTCACAACTTCTAAGGCGAACAACTCTGCAGAGTCTGCTGTGAAGGGCGACGGTAGTCTCCCTGTCACACTCGACCCCCTTTGAATGAACTTTGTCCCCAAAGTTCCGAACCATGGACCCGCCAAGCTTAGGTCCCTCCCAGGTTGGTGGAATGGGAACAGCACGAAAATGATTCAGTGGCCTGAACATTTCATGTCGAGTCCCATCCCTGTCGACGACACCAAATGTAACCGAGTGCCGAAACACCACAATCACCTTTGAAGGCGAAGTCCACTCAAACGGGATTGAGAATTTTAGAGCTTATTTCTTTGCCCTATAATAACTGTTACGGCTTCTCAAAGGAAGGCCCAAACATACAGACACACCAAAGCCGCCAGACCACATCACAAACAGAACTCTACAATCCACAGGTGTTGCCCACACACACACACACACACACACACACACACACACACACACACACACACACACACACACACACACACACACACACACAGAAGCCGTATATATATATGTATATCTATATCTATAAATATATAGAGATAGATGACAGTGTATTTTTCGCGTGGCTATAAATTGATTCGACCTTTGCACTTTTACAGTGAGGACAACTCACGGGTGCAAGGAAAGCGTTCTGGACAGTGCAGTGACATTCTGAAAATAGTAACGTAGTAACGGGAATATGGATTGACGCCACACGAAGGAAGGGAGATAAACGCAAAACACTGGAGAAGATAAGGAAGAGTTAGTGGGAATGGATCTGGGAAGATGAACAGAAAAACCAAAATCGGTTCAGCGCTGCGCGCTGAGAGCACGTGTTGAAAATTCTCATCGAGCAGGTTGTGTCCGGGGTCTACCTGAATATGCCCACCAAATTTGAAGCAGATCCATCGAGAACTGTGGGCGTGCATCGCGAACACACACACACCCACACACAAACACACAGACACAAGTCGTATATATATATAGATGGTTTCATGTCATGTATTTTGAATACAATCTTGTTTTAAACCAACTAACATTTCTCGTTTTATTGATTCGTTGACCTGGAAGTTTTAAAACTTGGGAAATTGTTTCTTCCGCAGCCAGCATTGATTGACAAAGTTAAACAAACACCGTGGCATGTTGAAATTTGCCACGCCATCCAGCAAGAACAAATTCCCAACATTAACGATCAATGTCCTGTTTTCCCTTGAAAGTATTTTTATGGCGGGTGGGCACTTTTACGTTTACAACCTTGGAAGCACGATATTAAAGGAATAGTTTTGGTCGATTCCTATTTGTTGTGAACTGATGAATTGTTCGTAGTTTCAGGTCGAAACGGCTGACAGAAATAGATTCTAGCAGGGAATGTTGATCAAAGCGGAAGCTAGGCGAACGACAAAACCATTAATCAGAAAACTATATATATATAAGCGATGATGATCATCATCGTAATGACTGCAACTAACCCTACAGTCGAAAGAAGAGAATAGAAAGAATGTGGTAAATATACCAGTACAGTCATGTAGTCATTACAAGGGGAAGAGGAAGGAATTGTAACATGACCAAAAGAAAGTCAGACCCAGAACTGTTTCACTGTTAAAGCTGTAGTCACATTGTAAATCGTGACTTATTTGAGAAAGGAGGTGGATTCGTTGTAATGAGCAAATACAAATCAAAACAATTGTACAACCAACTAAAATGCTTGAAAATGCTTTGTTTCCTGATCTCAGACTGTAGACACATATAAGCTTACTCAGTGCAGCTACATCCAAACTACAGGGGAACAAATGCCTGCATGATTTTCACAAATTATTCGTATACGGTTTTGCACTTTTGTATATATTTAAAATGCTGAGAATGTGTGTGGAACACATGTCATTAACGGAATATGGATGAGGAAGAGAATTTTTCATTACAGATTTAATAATGAGTTAAAGGGGAAATGCTGACGACGAATGTTTTTGTCGACGTACGATGACGACGACGACGACGACGACGACGATGATGATGATGATGATGATGATGATGATGATGATGATGATGATGATGACGACGATGATGATGACAGCGACGACGATAATTACGATGACAGTAGTGATGGCGTTGATGATAATGACGACGATTATAATGGTGTTCAACACAAAACCCGATTAGAGTGATGCCGAGAATGATGATCTGAGAACAAAGATAATATGTAAATGAATGGAAAGTGACGGACTTGTGATCATTGCTATTACGAGAAAGGAGCAAAAGCAGAATATGGATACCAGCAGGAAGGACCAAGCGGGGAAGCGACAATGGGCAGGCGGCGAAAGTTGCAAATAGCTCTGCAAACGTTGGGAAATTACCACGGCAAAAAATATATTTGCATGCTTATATGTAAAAGAGCCAATTGTGGAGGAAATATTGGCAGAACAAGAATTTCGAGAAAGTGTGAAAAGTGGACACTATAAGAGTTAATAATACAGAAGAAGAAGAAGAAGCAGAAGAAGCAGAAGAAGAAGAAGAAGAAGAAGAAGAAGAAGAAGAAGAAGAAGAAGAAGAAGAAGAAGAAGAAGAAGAAGAAGAAGAAGCAGAAGAAGAAGAAGAAGAAGAAGAAGAAGAAGAACCAGAAGAAGAAGAAGAAGAAGAAGAAGGATAGGGAGAAGAACATAATGGTGATGATGTTGGTGATGATGATGACAGATTTCTTACTAATTGCCACAAACTTGATCCTAATGCGACCCGATTTCCCCCAAATAATGAAGGTAACTGTGAACATGAACTCTTTCAAAATCAACTAACCAAGCACCTTAAAACCAAATAATAAATGCTTTCATGAATTAATTACTCTCAATATCTTCTAATATGTTACAAAGTTATGGGTTAGCATACGTATCGTTTTAGTTCATCCAGGTTAATTACATTAGTTTATTTTTAAAAATGTGATTTTCTGTTTTGGGCGAGCGCCGGATGTAAAAACAGTATGTGAATGCTTATTCCATTACCCTCGGAAAACAAAAAGATCTCTCTCTCTCTCTCTCTCTCTCTCTCTCTCTCTCTCTCTCTCTCTCTCTCTCTCTCTCTCTCTCTCTCTCTCTCTCTCTCCCTCTCTCTCTCTGCTAACTCAAAGTAAAAGCAAACGCTTGTTACATTTAGTCAAGTTTTGACTAAATGTTTTAACATAGTTACATAGAGGGGGAATCGAGACGCACACACACACATACACCACGACCCTCGTCTCGATTCCCCCTCTATTAAAAACATTTAGTCAAAACTTGACTAAATGTAAAAAAGAAAAAAAGAAAAGAAAGTAGTGAATCAGAAAATGGAACGAACAGATGGGATTGAAATGTTTATAATGTTGTGTCCTTGCGCGTTTCCAGGTGTTTCAAGGAGTGTCCTTGCATGCAGACATCAATATAAATGCCAAAAGGAAACTTATTAAATTAGTGTGCATGCGTGCGACTCTGACAACGCATAAGCTTGTCTCTGTTACCCGTGTATACATACAATTTAGACACACAACACAAGAAGTACAAAAAGTACAAAAGAAAACATCTCCTGCTACATTAGCGCGTCGATCTTTGTCGGTGTTTTTTTCGGTCTTCCAGACTAAATTAAGTTTAGAACTTTTTTCACAACAACAAACAGTGAGGGAAGAAAAGTTGTAACAAAACTTACCCATTCGTGGTACGGGTGCACCCCTGGCTCCATGACAGCTAAACTTCCCGGTGCTGACGGACTCGCCACCGTCGTTGCCGTCAGCGATATTGTATCACAATCCCTGTCCCCTCCAGCGCCGGCAGCATCACCATTAACACCACCACCACCAGTTCCACCACAGCCGCCCGCCCCCCTGCTATCAATGCTTGTGGAATTCACGACGGGAGCTGCCGTCTGCTTGTCCCCGACGAGAGCTTGCGTGAGCTCCCCTGATTCAGAAGCGCGCAGGTCTGAGAATCTGGAAGCGAGGCGGTGCGGACAGCAACACGCACGAAGTCTTCGAGCCAGGCTGCTCACTTTGGGGGCTTCCCCCGGGGTAGGTGACGTTGTCATCTTGGGAACTGGGGAGTAGGGTGTGTGTGGGGGTAAGGGTGGGGGTGGTGAAGGTGGCTGTGGTCGCAAGGAGGGTGTGGAGGAGGGAAAGTTGACGGGGAGGTCTGGGTGTGTCAGAGGGGTGGGGGTGGAGAAGTTAGGATAATGGGGTGTGAGGGGGGGGGGGAGAGAGAGATTGGGGACAGGTGTAGAGATTATATCGATATTATCGATGGAGATAGGCTTTTTGCGTCCCTTTCTGTCAGGAACAAAACTGTTCATCTAAAGTATCCATTCTTGGCAGCAAGTTTTCACGCACCCCAAACCCTGCTTAGTGTTCTAGCGAATCAATAGTTTCTGTTAGGATGGTGGGGTGCGAGGGAGGAGTTGTGAAGGTGTCGATGGGAACACGTTTTTCGATGCCTCCTTTCCCCTTTTTCTCATTTTCTATTCCTCGTTCTGTCAGGAACGAAAACATTTTACTGAACTGTCCATCTTGCCAGCAAGTAACAGAAAATGTAGGATGACGAGGTGTGACGTAGGTATTTGGATGATTGGGTCGATGGCGATACGTTTATCGATGCTTCCTTTCCTTTTTTTCTGTCCCTCTCCTAGTTCTGTCAGGAATGAAAAGGTTTCACTTAAAGATCTGTTTTAGCAGCACGTTTTCTAGTAGTCTCAACTCTGTTTGCTGTTTCAGCTAATCAAAAAAAAAATTCCCCGCTATTTTCCGTTTTTACTGAGGAACTAAAAAGTGTCAGAGAACTGACCATCTTTGCAGCAGGTTTTTTTGGTGGTAGCCCCAGTTCTGCAGGTGTTTCGCTTAAAAATATGTATCTATCTTTCAACATCTATTTGTCCTTTTTCCTGGGAGGAACAAAAATATGTCGCTGACCTGTCCCTCTTGTTATCTTGACCAATAGTTTACAGCAGTCCAAGCTCTGCAGAGCGTTTCACGCGAAAAAAAGTGTCCTTTCAGGAAAGAGAGGATGTCACTGAACTCACCATCTTGTCAGTAATTAAGTTTAGTGGAAGTCCAGGCTCGGCAGAGTGTTTCACCTTATAAATGCGTCCCCCCTTTTTTTCAGAATCCTCTGTAGGCTTACCTGTTTCCTTCAGGATTGAAAGTGTGTCACTGAACTGTCCATTTTGATACTAACTTCTCCGGCAGTCTCTCCTCCGCTGAGGGTTCCATCTAATAAATATGTCTCTTTTTGAATGCCTGTTATCTTCTTTCTGTCAAGAACTAAAATGTTCTACTGAACTGCTCATAGTTGTCCCAACTTTGCTGCGTGTTTCATCACATAGATGTTTTCCTCTTTTTCCCCCTTAGGGCAAACAGCAATTTTCAATGAAGTTCACATGGTTACATAGTTCACACTCTGCTGGATTATCCACCTCTGCTGGGTGGCTGCAGTATATTTTACATTGGAAGACAGGGCTAATTGATTCAATTTTCTCAAATTGAAAATAACGACCCAAACTGTCATGGCCACGTCAGCTTCGATTAATGCAACCATCACAGGACCAGGTTCCCATTTAAGAAAGCCAACCAAAATCGTTAGCTGTCCATGATATGATCAGACAGGGAAAAAAGCAAGACTTTCATCCGTTACGGGTGTGTTGAAGACAATATGCACATCCAGAAGCCCAGGAAATACCATTGGAGTGATAGGGTTTTTTTCCATTTGAAATAAATTCAACACTTTCTGCTCAGTTTTCAACCAATCGTAGGATCGACGACGCTTTGGTATTCCAGTTCAAGATGTCACGTCATGTTGGAGGGTCTGCGCATGTTAAAGATGCCATTCTGAAAGAAGAAACGAAACAAAACTAAGGTAATTGATTAATTTGAGGGCCTACTATACCTGAAGAAATATGGCAAAATGGTTAGTCCAATATTTGTTCTGGGTTTACGAATAATCACATTTCACACAAAACCATACTTCTTTAACACCATTCATGCATTAACGTGTAATATTGGTGGGGCCCAAACTTCACACCATTTCAGTACCAACCTGAACAAGCTAAACAATTTACTGGTACTTGTTTCACAGTTGAACTATAGATTTTTCTCTGTTTATCCCTTGAAGTCAAGCACAGCTAATTGTAGACTTTGGAACAATGGAGCTACCACGTAAGTCTCATGAACAATCAACTTGAGTCGCCTTGTGGTGAGATATGTGCGCGTTATAAATTCTCGTATTATTATAACAGAATTATCCATTGGGCGGACAAACAACCTGTGGTAATATCATGAATATGCATACATTCACCGTGTACTTACATTGCCTGTAAGGGACAAAACATGTACTTAAGAAACAGTACCCTTGGATCACGAATCCCCCCTGTCCAAATTGTAGCAAAACCCCCCTGTCCAAATTGTAGCAAAACCCCCCTGACCAAATTGTAGCAAAACCCCCCTGTCCAAATTGTAGCAAAACCCCCCTGTCCAAATTGCAACAAAACACACACCTGCAACCTACATCAGTCTGTCGCGATATAATCTTCGTGGTTGAAAACGACGTTAAACACCAAATAAAGAAAGAAAGACCTACATCAGTTATCTCCTGTACGACCATACTTGTTCATGCTGGACAGAACAAAAGATAACACACACACACATGCAGCTCGCATCCTCATTGGCCCTAGACCGAGAATTACACACTAGGAAAAGTCCAAGGTTTTTAAATATGCCCAAAAACTTGAAAATCGAATGCCAAATGTTACAAACATCTCTGGAAAAATATTTTAAAAATTGAAAAAAAATTGTTGTAGTTGTTGTTGAAGATTTAGTGTTGCGGGGCTAACCAAGACAAGTCGCCTGGGGTCAAGTAGTGGTCACGTGGTTTTCGGTGCACTGTGACGTCGGTGCACTGTGACGTCACAAGTTATTGTGTTGATTCTACCACGAGTACCAGCTTGATTTTCACACAGAAAAGTCACCAATGTACGTATGCCCGAAAAGAATGCCTCGGTGGAGAGCAGCCGCAAACTGCAACAACTCGTCAATGTCCCCAGGCATTTCATAGCACACGTTCCCTCGTAAAACTCTGAGTCTCTTGTGGAAATGGAAGAGATGTGTGCAGCACAAGCGTGCAGATTTCAAAGTGTCGGGCACTTTCTGGACACAGATTTCGCCATTTTTCTGCATCCCTGAAACAAATGTTTTGACCACTGGCAGTGTCTTCCCTTCATAAAAGTCCGGAGAGGGCAGTATTACGCGAGGCTGGTACAAGTCGACGAGCCATCGAAACTCCGAGGCGACATACGAACAGCGGATTATCTCACAAGAAGGAATGCGTTGAAGGTCAGAGTACATGCTTTTATTTTCATGCATTGTTTTGCTGCGCAGCGAATACGAATTGGTGCAGAACAGTGTGTCTGGGTCCAGCTGATATTCGCTGGAGTACAGATGCGCCACAGGCTAGATCTACAGAGTTACAGAACGGTCTGAGCTGAGCTAAGAGTAAGAGTAAAAAGTAGTCAGGGTTGTGGACACGTAAGACAATGCGTGTGTCACGTTATCTATTCTATTCAGTCGCAAACTATCCCCTGATATCAATTCATGAAATTGGCAGCGTTTGCTGGAATCACGGTTTAATGCTATTTTTACCAGATCTAAACTTTTGGTGGATGTGCAACCGGTAAGGTAAACAGACACCTGCATGCTAGAGACAAGAAGATTACGAATTGTGCAGGGAATTAATCTGTCTGCATTGACTGAGAGACGCAAAACCAATCTAATTGCTACAAAATGGATACACATCCAGACGACTTCCAGAGGGTGTCTAAATGTTCAGTGTACTGTATAGATCAGAAGCATACTTTCGAATTGATTTATACTCACACTCATTTTCTCTCTTCGTTTACTTCCAGATCTTTCATCATCACTCACGGCCACTGGTCAGAACAGGTCACTAGACACTGACACCGTGACCATTCCAGATTTCCCGGTTCTCCGTGATCACAACGCAACTGTTGACCAGTCCTGTTTCTACCGTCCAGAATCACCACATGAGAAAACCAACGTGCCATTCATCGTAAGATTTTTGTTTTGTTTTGAAAATTAGTGCCTTATTCTAGCTTTGCAAAAAACGAGAAAATGTCTTTGACAGATACCATCCAAATAATACATTTTGAAAACAAGTACAAGTTCATTTCTACTCATGTTAATCGTTTATGCTTTCTGTGCTGAGCGACATATGGATTTAATTTCTTTCGTAATTCACCTCCCGTCAACCTGCAAAACTATATCTGTCGAAGTAGTTTCAAATAAAGTTAGTATGCTTCCGAATAAAAAAAAATAAAAAAGGGGTATTTTCTGAAATGTTTAATTATAGACCAAAACAAAACATTCACGAGTATGTTGTTGACCTGATGGTCTTTATGGTAGACAGCAAGAGTTGCATGTTCAAGAAGTTTAAGCAGTACATTTGAAAGAGCAAGGTAATTTAAGGTGGTATAATTTTAATGGTAGGTTCCACTGTAAGGCGACATGGAGGGTATCTTTGACGGACTCATTCAACATTCATACCCATGCACATCACCTCAAACACATAAGCTTTGTTCTTGAGTCAAATTTATTGGCTTCATAAATATTGTGATTTTTTGTCCGTTTGCAGATTGGCTTATCTATGAGTATGGTTTTTTTCGAAAATATCTTGCGATCTGCGTACGCATAATGTAACACGTGAAGAAGAACATAAAAAGTTCGTCAAAAGGAATCTAATTTGCATTTCAACCCATTTGCCTTCCTTGTTAATTTTTTCTTCATAAAGACTACTTGAAATAAACAAAATGTTTAACCATTTCAAGGAATCTGAACACGTTTAAAAAAAATGCAGGTCTTTGCTCACTATATCAGATCTGCCAAGGCTCAGTTTACACAGGAAAAATCATCTCTCGACTTGAACACATACCAATAATCAACAGCCTCACTGCTTCTTGGAGCTGGATTTTGTGTGTGGAATGAATTACACATGTGGCGTTTTAGAATATAATTCATAGAAGATGTACATTCGTGCAGAAAGGCTTTAATTTAATAATTAGGCATTCGTGATGTTCTCTTAAAATAACTAACATGTGTTCCCTTTACCGGGCCTCTGAACCAGTTGTGTGAATATGCAGGTTAAACTCGTGCCTTTTCTGTGTTATCAGTGTATTTCTCATCCAGGCATGGAAGCATCCTCTTAAATGGACAGCCCTTCGACAGCCTTTTCCGTGTAAACGATTGGGTTAAAAATCTCAAATCTGACAGGGCTTTTACATGGGATATGGCCATCTTTCCGTTTTGAAAAATACCAGAACTGAACACTCTGTATGGGTACTCTCTTTGCGAATGTAGAATTTTATGAATTAATTTCTTAAACGTCACACGTGTAAAACATTCCCTAAAAAATGCAGCTCCAAAAACCAGTCAGGATGTTGATTCCTGGTTCAAGTCAACAGATTTTTTTTTCTATGTAAAAGTCTTCGCAGATCTGTGTAGTGAGCAATCCTGTTTTGAAAAAGGACGTGCCTTTAAGCCTGTATAGACGGTTTGATTGTTGAGATACCTGGTGGCAATGACCGCACGGGTGGCAAGAGGTAGTAATGCACAGATGACAACAAACCGACTTGCATTTAAAAAAAAAGTTAGGAGGCCTTGATAGGGGGAAACATTTTGTTAATTTCCATAATCTTTATGAAGAAATAATGAACGAGAAGAAAGTCTGGCCTTGAAGTAAATGCAAATTAAACTATGTATACTTTTGACAAACTTTTTTCTGTTCTTATTCACATGTTAAAATGTGTGCAGAGATCGTTAGTTACTTCCAAAAAACCATGTTTCAGGCAACAGGCAAACGGACAATACTGGACACAGGCTATGCTGACCGGCTCATGGACCGACTACCTGATGCTGGACTACACCAACAGTGGAAAAAGTCTGGAACAAATTGTTGCAGCATGTGAACCATGTACCGGACCACGTGACAACCCATTATCATCCGTTTAAACCATGCAGGAATCTGTTCAACCAAAGATACTAGTTCAACACAGTCACACGATTTGTAAAAGTATATTTCAGCCTTCTGTAGCTCAGGGATTTTGAACCCCACTCTTCATCCGTTTGTGAAAGTATTTCTGATTGTTTTGACTGCACAGGTTGGTAATGGTACTCTGATGCTTCTGCCGAGAAACCCCACTCGCTAGCGCACCAGCTGCCTGTTATGGGTAAGCGACGTGCCTGTATTTCCTGCAAAGCAAGACAGAATAAAACAGCAGCTTAGTTTGAGCTTTTAAGACATTCGTACCAGAGGAAACGTGTACGTGTTTGTTTGGAGAGGGTGGATAGAATCATAAGACACGCTGTGTCTATGTGACGTAGAGCAGGTTTTCAAATTCATGCTGAAGCACTGTGTGATCGCTATTTTTTATGGCATATCTTACCTTGATTTCAGATAGACTGGGAACCGAAATGAGGATGTTTACATGAATAAACTATGCTGATATGTATGTGTTTAGAAATAAAGAATAGTTTTAATGATATATGATGTTGTTTTTTTTTAACCCAATGTGATATGTTTGTATTTGAAAACAAATTGTACACTCTGTTTTCAATTTTACTTTCAGATAAATAAATCTATCATAATGGAAATCATCTGTTTGTGTTGTGTTACTTACCCATTTTGATCAATGTTGAGTCGTCCATATTCCTGTGTGTACGCATAGTATGCAGTTTGAAGGTAGTAGATGTCCGAGCAAACATAGGAGGATGTGCTGTTAGGCTGTCTATCTCCTCATCCAGGTTTTCCAGATATATGTGAATTTCGTTCCCTCTTGGAGTTTCTGCACTGACACCTGATAAGCAAAATACACGTGTCACTCTGTGATCATGGCAAAATATATCATCTGTATGCTCCGTTCAAAAATACCTTGAGATTCTAAGGTATACACAGAAATTGCAGTGGGTCACAAAAACAGCACGAACAGTAGTACACATATTCAGTTAAAACATTCATGCAATGAGAGTCAATAACCCGATTTAATCCCAGGTAGATTCAGGGTCCCACTGACTGAATCTCATGGTTGCTTTTCGGCACACACCACACATTTTTAATGGGACTGTGAGGTTTTGTTAACACAGTACAATATATATTAGCAACGTACTGTCTGTTCGTGACGTTTGAGAATACCGATCTATGCACTAACGCATTGTCTTTTTGTAGTGTGACTGTCCGATATTGCGTACTCCTAAAAATTAATGATCAAAAAGTTTGAACTGCTGTAATCGTGTTTCAGCATAATATGTCTGACAGTGCTTATTTGCTTCCAAAACGGCTCGCGATATCACGCCATCGGCGTTTCGCCACTGCTCAGAAACTGAATCTTATGATTTCAGATCTAGTTTGAGATCGGAAATCACGTGTGCTCGTTTAAAAATCGAAATTCATTTATTACTTCCCTTTGACCGTTCGCAAGAAAAATGTCAGGATCACTATTAGTATTAGCACATGAAAGCAGCCCACCGCCATTTCAAAAAAGTGTCACTGTTTAGTGGTGTCGATGTCATGTAGTGTCTTACTGTCGCAAATAAAAATACCAGGATAATTGCAGTTTTGTCCGCAAGAAACAGGCTTTGCGCAATGGTAACTTGCTGTCTACATGTTTCGTTGTGTGACTGAAGAATTACTCAGAATTCCAAGAGAAAATAAGGATAGTCGCGTGTGAACATCACTGTGGAAGCATTTATTCTAAACTGGGCAGTTCAAGGACGACATACTTGATTAAAGATAGGAAAATAAATATCACCAGATGCCTGAAATAATAGCATAAATCCATAATCTTTACATGCTTACAGATCTGTGAAAGCACATCAACTGATCTGTGAAAAACACACCTGATTTCAATCTAGCATGCAAGAGATAGCGACTACGGACTAGTGTGTCAATATCACAACAAAGAGGATCACATACCATTTCGTATTGCCGCTTATGCTGGCTCTGTTTCAAGCAGTTCCTTGTGGCCTCGCCATCATTTTGACGACGAAGAGGCTCAAACGGTCACGCTAAAACCTCAGGCTGGCTGAAAACCGGTCCGTATTCCACTTGTCTTCCTCACTGCTTGAGCCGGCCATGTTTGTTGTTCAAGGCTCGTGACGTAGCACACGTATGTGCACAAGGTCATGAGCCAAGACTGCGCGCGCGATGTAACGATTCAGAACAACCAAAAACGAGTCAAAGTATACTTTTTGGATTTCTGTGTTCATTTTTACACACGCATTTGTGGTTGATGAATTAAAAGGGTCAACATATCAAAAGTGACCCTAAACCTTGGACTTTTCCTTTAATATATAAAGGGTAATAGGACACAATCATACAACCATCATCATCATTACTTTTACTGTTGCAGATTATCGAGTATCCGCGTGCTGAACACTAGAACTTGAATGGCTAATCTATTTATTGTTTTAGACGATACAGAACCGGCATAACAGACACAACCTATAGGTTAATAATACGCACACATTCAGCTTGCATTAAACATTACCCCTACAGCGAGAATTCCAACTGTTGGACGCAGAATGCAATCATTCGCACACATAGAACTGTAATGGCCAATCTATTTATTGTTTTAGACGATAAAGAACCGGCATCATAGACGTGTACACTACATTGGGGTGTGCACGTTAAAGATCCCACGATTGACAAAAGGGTCTTTCCTGGCAAAATTGTATAGGCATAGATAAAAATGTCCACCAAAATACCCGTGTGACTTGGAATAATAGGCCGTGAAAAGTAAGATATGCGCCGCAATGGCTGCGATCTGCTGGCCGATGTGAATGCGTGATGTATTGTGTAAACAAATTCCATCTCACACGGCATAAATAAATCCCTGCGCCTTGAATATGTGCGCGATATAAATTGCATAAAAAAAATTAAATCCCTGCGCTTAGAACTGAACCCACGGAATACGCGCGATATAAGCCTCATATTGATTGATATTGATAGACAAAACCTATAGGTTAATAATACACACACATTCAGCTTGCATTAAACATTACCCCTACAGCGAAAATTCCAACTGTTGGACGCATAATGCAACAATTCGCACACATAGAGCTGTAATGGCCAATCCATTTATTGTTTTAGACGATACCGAACCGGCATCATAGACACAACCTATAATAATACACACACATTCAGCTTGCATAAAAGTTCACCCCTACAGCGAGAATTCCCACTGCTTGACGCAGAGTGCAATAATATACAAAAATAAAACTCGTATGACCAATCTGATTA
>NC_090250.1:45784239-45799161 GCF_037325665.1 Littorina saxatilis
CATACAAATTCTTCCAATTGATATTCCTAGACCATTTTTTTCATTTTTTTTCGACAAATGTCTTTGATGACGTCATACAGGTATGATTATAAACAAGGGCAGGATTTTCCAACAAAGCATGTTCAACTTAAAAACTTCTTACCTAAGCCTCCAGTATTATGTAAATGACACATCCCTTCGAGCAGACGAGTGTTGTACAACACCATCATGGACATGTCATAATTCATTTGGCGTATCGTCACGCTCATAAGAAAAATACCTATCTCAGTGTTAGGCATTTCTGCAGTGAAACTACTAGGGAAGCTACTGGAAGGGTATCTATCATGTGTTAGAGAGTACAAGCTCTCAGACCATCGGAAACCATTCCCACGGTAACAACGTAAGCAAAACTGCCGATCTCGTTTCTTGAGTTAGGCACTTTTTCTGTATGATACAGGAAGACTTGTTTTGAGAATGTGAAAATATGCAAAAGCTCTTTTTGGATTGTTACAGTTTTGCTGATTGAAAATGTTGCTGTCAGCTCTTTATCTCACGTTTATCCAGCTGTCACCGCTCGAGATAGGCAGTTTGCAACTTATAACTAAAACAAGTCGCGTAAGGCGAAATTACTACATTTAGTCAAGCTGTGGAACTCACAGAATGAAACTGAACGTAGTCCGCCGCTAGTGCAAAAGGCAGTGAAAGTGACGAGCCTGTTCACCGCTTCATAGCACGCTTTACTGTACCTCTCTTCGTTTTAACTTTCTGAGCGTGTTTTTAATCCAAACATATCATATCTATATGTTTTTGGAATCAGGAACCGACAAGGAATAAGATGAAATAGTTTTTAAAACGATTTCGGAAATTTAATTTTGATCATAATTGTTATATTTTTAATTTTCAGAGCTTGTTTTTAATCCAAATATAACATATGTATATGTTTTTGGAATCAGAAAATGACGAAGAATAAGATGAAATTGTTTTTGGATCGTTTAATAAAAAAATAATTTTAATTACAAGTTTCGGATTTTTAATGACCAAACTCACTCATTAGTTTTTAAGCCACCAAGCTGAAATGCAATACCAAACCCTGGCCTTCGTCGAAGATTGCCTTGCCAAAATTTCAATCAATTTAATTGAAAAATGAGGGTGTGACAGTGCCGCCTCAACTTTTACAAAATGCCGGATATGACGTCATCAAAGGTATTTATCGAAAAAAAGAAAAAAAATTCCGGGGATATCATACCCAGGAACTCTCATGTCAAATTTCATAAAGATCGGTCCAGTAATTTAGTCTGAATCGCTCTACACACACACACACACACACACACACACACACACACACACACACACACACACACACACACACACACACACACACACACACACATACACCACGACCCTCGTCTCGATTCCCCCCTCTATGTTAAAACATTTAGTCAAAACTTGACTAAATGTAAAAAGAATTGAATAATTTTAAATAAATAAATAAATAATACAAAATAAACAAATCCCACTATGCACAGAGAGCACCCAGAGTTACGACCTTTGGGACGTTTGCTCGTGGAAGGATGCTCTTATGTCACGCTCCTTTACCCAAGCCGGAAGGCGGCATTGGCAAGACAAACAGAAACTTCATCTTAGCACACCGGAGAAAATAAGACAAGATATTAAATGCAAAGAGAGAAAAAGTATCAGAAACCGCTTGAAAAACAGATCGATCAAAAGAAAGAACAAGTCGCGTAAGGCGAAAATACAATATTTAGTCAAGTAGCTGTCGAACTCACAGAATGAAACTGAACGCAACGCAACGCAGCAAGACCGTATACTCGTAGCATCGTCACTCCACCGCCCGTGGCAAAGGCAGTGCCCCTGGAATTGACAAGAAGAGCGGGGTATTCGTTGCGCTGAGAAGGATAGCACGCTTTTCTGTACCTCTCTTCGTTTTAACTTTCTGAGCGTGTTTTTAATCCAAACATATCATATCTATATGTTTTTGGAATCAGGAACCAACAAGGAATAAGATGAAAGTGTTTTTAAATTGATTTCGAAAAAAAAATTGATACTAATTTGTATATATTTAATTTTCAGAGCTTGTTTTTAATCCGAATATAACATATTTATATGTTTTTGGAATCAGCAAGTGATGGAGAATAAGATAAACGTAAATTTGGATCGTTTTATAAATTTTTATTTTTTTTTACAATTTTCAGATTTTTAATGACCAAAGTCATCAATTAATTTTTAAGCCACCAAGCTGAAATGCAATACCGAAGTCTGGGCTTTGTCGAAGATTACTTGACCAAAATTTCAACCAATTTGGTTGAAAAATGAGGGCGTGACAGTGCCGCCTCAACTTTCACGAAAAGCCGGATATGACGTCATCAAAGACATTTATCAAAAAAATGAAAAAAACGTTCGGGGATTTCATACTTAGGAACTCTCATGTCAAATTTCATAAAGATCGGTCCAGTAATTTAGTCTGAATCGCTCTACACACACACACACACACACACACACACACACAGACACACACACAGACACACGCACATACACCACGACCCTCGTTTCGATTCCCCCTCGATGTTAAAATATTTAGTCAAAACTTGACTAAATATAATGAGATAGGCAGATTGTTCAGAAACCAAAGAAAGTTTGTTGAGTTTTTCTCAAAACATCAAAAAATGACATGGGCAATTATCTTATGAGCGTGACGGTATATAATCCACACACACAAAACAACGTAGCTCAGTTGGTAGAGCACTGGACTTGTGATCGGAAGGTCGCAGGTTCGAATTCGGGCCGGGACGGACACGGGTCAACTTTATGTGCAGACCCAGAGACGGAAGCCATGTCCCACCCCCGTGTCACCACAATGGCACGTAAAAGACCTCGGTCATTCTGCCATAAGTGCAGATGGCTGATACCACCTAAACACGCATACACTTGTGTATCTCGTCAAAAGCCGTGAGGGCGTAAAACTCGAATCATATAACCCATATCTTGTCCTTAAGAGGCGAAATATTTCGCCTGTAGGACATCAAGCATTCTCTCTTTCCAATGTGTGTCCCCGTACTTCAACATTTAGCTGCAGAAGGAATGGTTGATGGACTGGATCTATGAGCCTTGAAGGTTTTACCTCTCTTTTACGATCAAGCCTATACCTTTCCCATACATCGATATGTTAGAGAAACACGACGTTGTAGTTGCAGCGACCTTAGTCATCCATTTAATTTTAAAACAGAAACAGCATGTTTTCACGGTGTAAAAACCAGCACATTCAAGAATATAATTATTGAGACAAGCAGAAGTCGGTACACTTTAAAGGCACAATCCTTCGAATGAAAATAGTTTAGCTCATCATCCCTGATCAGGCCAGTGTTTAACTTGGGAAAAGACCATCCTTCTCATTGGTCACATACTAAAAACCAACACCTTGGATGCTTGCTGCCGTGAGTTGGCTTTTACAAAATTAATAAATCAAAACATTATGACTGTGCAGAAAGAGCATCCCGGTGTAACACGAAATTTTTACTCCACGAAAAATTTACTCCGGAGTAAATATTTCGTACGAAATTCTTACTCCGAATACACTTTTCGTACGAGAAAAGAACTCCCCAAGGCACGAAAAAATTACTCCCTCCACGAAATTTTTACTCCCCATTTTTTTCACTTCCAGTAAAAATCTCGTACGCAAAAATGGGATGCGGGCGAAGGGATAATGCCAATAAGTGATCTCGCGCACACGAATGTCGCGCTACCCTCCTTCCACCCCTTCCACCACCAAGACTAACAGGGGACAAGGGAGTAAACATTTCGTACACCTGGCATGGGAAGTTAAATTGCTTGTGTTTGGGTGAAGTAATTTATTCGTTATTTATTCGTCAGGGGAGTAACATTTTTGTACAAAATATTTACTCGGAACTCACCTGTCTTGGGGAGTAATTTTCTCGTGTAATGGGGGAGTGCTTTTTTCGTAAAGGGAGTAACTTTTTCGTACGAAATGTTTACTCCGGAGTAAAAATCTCGTGGGAGTAATTTTCTCGTGTTACACCGGCTGTTCCAGTTTTTGAGATGGTCAGCCGAACTGTTTACAAGGGAAAGACTGTGCCTTTAAGACTTAAGACAATAGATAAATGATTGTTGATACAATACCAACAATGTAAACAACCAAAACATAAACATTTGTTACAGCTTACTCAAAGATAATTCACTGTCTTTGAAAAACAAATGGCATTTTCGCAATTCCTTTCTATGTAGGTAGGCGACAAGACAGTAGCGGAGGGAGCGTCCATCGCTGCCGAAATCTCTTTTTATCGATCGGTCCGAGTCAAGAACCTGAAGGCTGTAACCGATTTCTTCTGCGCGTATAACCGTCATACGCTGTGACGAAATCCCATTAGGCACCACTCTCACGTGCTCACTTGTGAACAACAATTTCCATTTTAAAATAAAAATCAGAAGAAACCAAATACCTTGCTCCTAACGTACGGTTGTCACTCCAACCAAAGCGCCTGAGTGCTGAATTCTTCACCACACTTAGACGCCGGAAAGAAATATTGCAAACTCACATTTCGGGACACGTGTTGCCGCTTTTAGTACACGACTGTACCTTTTTTCGAATCCAAAAACCAAATTAAATAAACTTGAGAGTGACAGGTTCAAACGAATGCCACGAGAAATAAACTTGAGAGTGGATTCAACAGATTGTTGATGGCGAGATCTCTTCACCTTAAATAGTAAATAGTAGTCTTAAGTAAAAAAAATTAAAATAATTTAAAAAGCGAAGACTTTGCAAAAGAAGAGCTTGCAATGGTTATACAGTTAGTCGTATAAAAAAAACCACACACATTGGTTTAAGTATGCAGAGCAAATAATCGTAGAATCTAAATCCTGTTCTATAAATGAAGTCCAGAGCACAAAATAGACAGACAAATTCCACCAAATATAAAGCATCTCAAGAGATTCCAGGACAAAGCTTGCACCACAAAAAAATCGATCTCAAAATCCTCACCAACCCAGAGCGCCCAATAAAGATGCAAAGAGGATATTGAACGAATATAAGGATTTGTCAGACTCCAGCCACATAAATCGGAACAAAGACGAACTGACGATCAAAATATGCCTCGTCAGGGATTTTTTTTTTATCAGGACCTCAGCAAAATGCAGCCATGATACGAGGAATTTCGAGTCGACAGCCTTTTGAGGCAAGACATTATTTATCGCTTTTATTCAGCAGACACATATTGTGGGGTTCTCTGGAAACCTGAACCTGAACTCGCCAGAAATAAGAATTCCGAGAGATGGACTGAGATGAGAAAACTTTAATTCCATGGATTCAGCCAGAAATAAATCAAATTGCCTGCTTTGCTATGGTTTCGTCCTCCAAATCCCAAACCTACAGTCGCGAAACTATGTCGCAAAATGAATATCGGCCCGAACGCTGGAAATTCAGCAATACAATTGTCAGCAGAAAACTAGACGCATAGATCTATGTGAACAAATTGCTCTATCGATCGTATGGCGTTCCCAGTCCGTCCAAAGGCCTGCCTGGTACGTCAAACTGAAGCCCAGCTGACAAATGTTCTTGCAGGTTACACAAATAACATTCACAGTCTTGCCTGCCTCTACTCTTGTCAATGTTTTCCCCCTGAAACCGCATTTCTACAATCAGCAGCTTCCAGCTCTCAGTGCGTGGTCAAAGACAACAGCATGCATTTGAAAAGAAACAGGGTTTGCAAAGAACGGCGAGGAAACCCAAACCATATGCCACGAGAAAACTGTGTCTCGGCCATCCCCGACAACATGGAAGCGCCCGGGTGTGAATTCATTTACTTCCCCCCGATCCGTTTACAGCCACACCGACCAAAAACTCCGCGAGCAGTTTCTAAGCATGCAAAACCCTCTCAACGCCGATTAGCTAATGATTGAGCAAATAACTTACGTAGTGATCAGCCGCTGTAGTAGCAGTGAAGTCCCGTAGTAGTAGCCCGCAGTAGTAGTAATGGTAGTAGTAGTAGTAGCACGTTGAGATGGGGTGACACGGAGGAAGAGGAGGAGGAGGATGAGGAGCAGAAGGAAGAGGGGGACTTTACACAAACACTCGTAGACAGGGGCAGGGTATCCTTGAGATGCGCATCAGAATCAGGCCCCCTCCCCGAATCGAAACCGGTGTCTCCTCGAGCAACTTCCTCCCTCTGATCTGGACCTCAGTCGGCCGTTCTCTGACGCTCTCTGTGTTGGCTCACGTTCCTCTCCTGTTGTGTCTGGCCTGAGATCTGTCACTTGTGCTTTTTTTCTCTCTCTCTCTCTCTCTCTCTCTCTCTCTCTCTCTCTCTCTCTCTCTCTCTCTCTCTCTCTCTCTCTCTCTGGTTGGAATTGCTCTCTCTTTTTCTGTCTCTTTTTCTGTCTCTTTTCCTGTCTCTCTTTCTCTGTCTGTGTTGTCGTCTCTCTGTATCCCTCTCTATTTTGCATTAGCAGTTACAAGTGTCTCTCAGACAGGAATTCGCCAAATTGAAAATTAGGTAATTCTGTGTGTGTGAGTGTGTGTGTGTGTGTGTGTGTGTGTGTGTGTGTGTGTCTGCTCTCTCTCTCTCTCTCTCTCTCTCTCTCTCTCTCTCTCTCTCTCTCTCTCTCTCTCTCTCTCTCTCGTGTTAGGCACAAACCTCTCTTTCCCCTGTGAGCTGGGAGTCGCTAATCTCTGGCACATTTCTCACTTCTTCGTTTTCTTCTGCTTCATTCTCTCGCCTTCCCAAATTCTTCCTGACTCATCTCGATCTGCTCTTCCTCTGCTCCCTCCCTCCTTCCCCCCCCCCCCCCCGCCCCCTCCCCGCACCCACCCCTCCCCCCCCCCCCCCCCCCCCCATCATTTCCTCGAATTCTCGTTGTTATCGATCGATTTTGGGACTGTGCGGTTTGTGTCTGGAGGGCGGTGCGGGCCAGAGAAGTGTGTAAGGGTTGCAAGTGCGCGGAGAAATCGATTTTTTCGTGCGTGTGTTCGATCCCGGGGTCAGAGATTACCGCCCTGTTCCAGCGTCTCTTTAATTCGTAATTAATGCTGAGTGCTTCACTTTGGCGTGTGTGTGACTCGTGTGTGTGTACCACGGGGGGGGGGGGGGGGGGGGAGGGGGGGGGGGGAGGAAGGAATGTGGCATGAAATCGGGTGGGGTGGGGGAAGTGGGGGTGGCGTTGAGGGTAGGTGGGATGAAAGGGTGTGTGTGTGTGTGTGTGTGTGTGTGTGTGTGTGTGTGTGTGTATGAAGAGGGGGGATCTGAGTGTGTCGGGAGGGACGGGAGGGTGTTTGTGTGTGAACCTATGTTTCTGTTAGTGTCCGTGTGTGTACGTGCATTGCCTTGTGTCAATGAGCATGTCTGTCTGTATGTGAATATTTGTGTCTGTGTCAGTCTCTATGTGAATGAGTGCGTGTCGTGAACTTAGTGTCAGTCTCTATGTGAATGAGTGCGTGTCGTGAACTTAGTGTCCAGTCTCTATGTGAATGAGTGCGTGTCGTGAACTTAGTGTCCAGTCTCTATGTGAATGAGTGCGTGTCGTGAACTTAGTGTCCAGTCTCTATGTGAATGAGTGCGTGTCGTGAACTTAGTGTCCAGTCAGTCTCTATGTGAATGAGTGCGTGTCGTGAACTTAGTGTCCAGTCTCTATGTGAATGAGTGCGTGTCGTGAACTTAGTGTCCAGTCTCTATGTGAATGAGTGCGTGTCGTGAACTTAGTGTCCAGTCTCTATGTGAAAGAGTGCGTGTCGTGAACTTAGTGTCCAGTCTCTATGTGAATGAGTGCGTGTCGTGAACTTAGTGTTCAGTCTCTATGTGAATGAGTGCGTGTCGTGAACTTAGTGTCCAGTCTCTATGTGAATGAGTGCGTGTCGTGAACTTAGTGTCCAGTCTCTATGTGAATGAGTGCGTGTCGTGAACTTAGTGTCCAGTCTCTATGTGAATGAGTGCGTGTCGTGAACTTAGTGTCCAGTCTCTATGTGAATGAGTGCGTGTCGTGAACTTAGTGTCCAGTCTCTATGTGAATGAGTGCGTGTCGTGAACTTAGTGTCCAGTCTTTATGTGAATGAGTGCGTGTCGTGAACTTAGTGTCCAGTCTCTATGTGAATGAGTGCGTGTCTTGAACTTAGTGTCAAGCTGGAAGGGGAAAGGGGAGGGGGGCGGGGGACTAGGAGGGTGATCAAGCTAGCCAATGTCAAAGCCAGAAAACCGAACATGACGTTGGGAAATGCAGTCAAAAATAAATTTTGATTAGGCTTAATTTGAATGCAGTCAATACGCCTGCATTGAAAGGAAAATCCTGTCAGACAAGATATCAATAATTGCTGACTTTTGCCACTGGTTTGAGCGCTGAGTTGAAACTGTGCAGTTCATTCGATTTTTCGTGCGTGTCTCCGATCCCTGGGTAAAAGATTACCGCCCCTTGCAGAGTCCTTTTCATTCGTAATAAACGCTGAGTGCTTCGCTTCCCCTCTGCCTGTGCTCGGCCTTTTTTTTTTTTTCCCCGTGAGTGTGTGAGTGTTTTAAACTTGGTGCCTGTCAAACTGTGAAGGGAGATGGATGGGGTAGGCTTGGGATGAGGAAGGGGGAAGAGAGGGAGGATTTAGGTGGTCACACTAACCAATTTCTAAACCGGTAATTCTTTTTGAATACTAATCCTCCTCCGAAAACGGCGTATGGCTGCCTAAATGGCGGGGTAAAAAACGGTCATACACGTAAAATTCCACTCGTGCAAAAAAACACGAGTGTACGAGGGAGTTTCAGCCCACGAACGCAGAAGAAGAAGAAGAAGAATACTAATCCTTTCTGCCACACAAAAAACTGATCATTGCGCTAAACATAACAGTTACAGGCAGTCGAAGAATGTAGTAATTTGGCCTACTTTAAAAGAAAACTCTGCGTGACCTGTTGTCGTTTTTTGTTTTTTTGTTGTTGGGGGGGTCGTTGTTTTCTCATCATAATTCAGCCATTAAAGTACCGGAAATGTGCAGTAAATTCAAAGACACAACAGTAAAAAAAAGAAAAGAAATTGAGTCTTTTTTTGGAGCGTGAAGAATTATCGTCCTGTATCTAATTTATCATTCTTGTCCAAAGTTTTTGAAAAGGTAGTTTTGAAGCAGCTGTTGTCATATTTGAACACCCATGATTTGATCTCGCACTCTCAGTCCGCTTATCGCCCTTCTCGCTGTACTGAAACAGCCCTACTTAAAGTAATCAGTGACATTCTGTCTGCTCTGGATGGTGGTGATGTGTCAGTGCTTACCCTACTTGACCTTTCTGCAGCGTTCGACACGATTGACCATGTCACGCTTCTCCATAGACTTCAGACTCTGTACGGCATATCCGGTCCACCGCTAGCATAGCTTGAGTCCTATCTCATTGGCAGGACTCAGGCTGTGCTTGTCGATGGCCAGATGTCTGCTCCAGCCCCACTTTCTTTCGGCGTTCCTCAAGGTTCAGTACTCGGTCCCATCCTTTTCATCATGTACACTAAGCCCCTCTCCACACTGATTCAAAACCATTCTGTTTTAAATCAGTCTTTTGCTGATGACACCCAGCTGTATTAACCCAGTCCCCCTGCAGAGACACATTCCGCCATCCAGACCATTCAGACATGCATCACTGATGTTAAATCTTGGATGGTCGATAACAAACTCAAGCTGAATGATGATAAGACTGAAGTCTTACTGTGCAAAAAGAAGAACACTACATTTCCCTCTCCCCAACCTGTTTCTGTTCAAATAGGCAATACCGACATTCTTTTCTCACCATCAGCTAGAAACCTTGGATTCACCCTTTCATCTGACATGACCCTTAACAAACATATATCTTTAGTCTGTTGAGCATCTTATTTTGAGCTTCGTAAGATCAGCACCATTCGCCACACACTCTCCTCTCAAACAACTAACACTCTTGTCTGTGCCTTTGTTCTTTCTAAACTTGACTACTGCAACTCTCTTCTCTCTGGCTGTCCTCTGTACCTCCTGCATAAACTACAAAAAGTCCAAAACTCGGCAGCACGCCTCATTCTCAAAGCACGAAAACGAGATCACGCAACACCACTTCTTCACACACTGCACTGGTTACCTATTCAAGCCCGCATTGACTACAAACTGTCCACCCTCTGCTTTAACTTCTTTTCTGGCTCGTCTCCTGCTTACTTCTCTGAACTCCTCACCGTCTATTCTCCAGCAAGACAACTCCGTGCCTCTTCTGACTGTCGCATCCTTACCATTCCACACACCAAAACAAAAACATACGGACAACGCACTTTTACTTTCTGCGCACCCACACAATGGAATTCTCTCCCCTTTCACATCCGCCACTCTCAGTCACCCCAAGCATTCAAACGAGCACTTAAAACGCACCTCTTCAAGAAATACAACCCCTGATTTTGTTTTCTCAGTCCATCAGTAGGCTACATGTAGGGTATTTGTTGTTTTAGTGATAATGTATATAAACATCTAGGACTGTTTTCAGCATTGTTGATAACATGTTCTGTTTGATTAAGGGTATTCAGCTGGTATTTCCTTGTTTTTTACTACCTATTTTATTCATGTTTTTATTACTTAGTTAGTGGAAGAATCTTTTGTAATGTATGTGTGATGGTGTATGCTTTTAATTAAGCGTTGTTGACTATGAATGTAGATGTAAATGCTTGTATAACTGTGTTTTAATTTTAAATGTGTCAAGCGCAAAGAGCATAATTGTAAAGTTATGATGTTGCGCTATATAAATGCTCATTTATTATCCAAGCGGAGCGCGGGCGAAGCCCGCGCGTAGCGAGGTAGTTTTTTTTTTCATCTCCCAGCACTGAAAATTTTTTGGCCAAGTGGTGTCTGTCTGGACATTGTTCTAGAATTCATCTTTTAGCACAATATTAGCGACACTGTTTGGACAATTCTATTAAAATTAGGCGTACAAACTGATTTTGTTTCGGGGAATCCTCTCAGAGGATCAGAATTTTCATATAATATCATCGGAAGCTGTTACAACGGGAAAATGTGAAACTTTTGTCACTTTTTAACATGGAATTTCATCTTTGAGCGTTTCAAGCGGACTTTAATAAAATAGTTATTTGCGAATTAAGCAGCGGAAGACACTCACCGGTTCAACATGTGTATGGTCATTAAACCTCAAAACATTTCAGTAAGTGGTTTAGACAAACACCTCCGCCATGTGAGGGTGACTGGTTTGTAGCTGAAGAGTTTTTTTCTAAAGTGTGTTCTAAATACAAATGACGTACTGGTAATGATGTAATGAGTTGTTCTAATCTTGTTCTTGGAACTCTTGCTGTTCCAAGCTTGTTCTTAGCAAGTCTTGGTGACGAGAACAAAGACTATCAATGAAATCTTTAGAAATAACCTCTGACAACGACGACGATGACGACGACGACGACGATAACAACAACAACAACAAATGACATCGACGACGACGACAACAACAACAACAACAACAACAACAACAACAACAACAACAAAAACAACAACACGAGAACAACAACAATCACGACAACGAACATGACAACAACAACACCAACAACTACGACGACAACTACAACGACTGGGTTATGATGACATCACCAATGATTTAAAGGCCGTTAAAAAATCGTTAAATCCTATTTCTTCACTGATTCTTATGAAATTTTAAAGGTAGGTTTGTTGTCCCCAACTTATTTTCACTCCATACTTTTCCAGAAGAAAAACATAATTTTGGCAGTTAAAAACCGTTAAAATTCAATTCTTCACCGATATTTATGAAATTTTGTGGGTAGGTTCGTTGTCCCCAACTGATTTTCACTCTATACTTTTCCAGAAGAAAGACATAATTTTGGCAGTTAAAAAACGGTAAATTTCAATTCTTCACCTATCTTTATGAAATTTAGTGGGTGGGTCCGTTGTCCCAAACTGAATTTTAAGACATACTTTTCCAGACAAAAAACCTTATTTTGGGCAGTTAAAAACCGTTAAATCTCAATTCTTCATCGATATTTATGAAATTTTGTGGGTAGGTTCGTTGTCCCCAACTGATTTTCACTCCATACTTTTCCAGAAGAAAAACATAATTTTGGCAGTTGAAAACCGTTACATTTAAATTTTCACCTATCTTTTTGAAATTTAGTGGGTGGCTCCGTTGTCCCAAACTGAATTTCAAGACAAACTATTCCAGTCAAAAAAACTTATTTTTGGCAGTTAAAAACCGTTAAGTCTCAATTCTACACCGATATTTATGACATTTTGTGGGTAGGTTTGTTGTCAGATTTGACATGATGGCAGAATTGAAAGTGTGAGATATCCTGATGTTTCACAATTTATGCTGCATAATTCAGCCCCATAGGCGCTTGAATTTTAGGTGGAGTTGGGTTTTTTTTCAGCCCAAACCAGTAACCCCCACATGGTTTTCATGTCCCTTTCTGAGAGACTTCAAGAAGTTTCAATTTGACGTCATGATTAGCCTGCCGCATTAGCAAGTATGAAAACACGTCATCGATGACACATTTTAAGACAGAGAGAGAGAGAGAGAGAGAGAGAGAGAGAGAGAGAGAGAATCATGTACACACAGATGGACGACTTCGCTTGGGGTATGTACTGCCCGGCAGTACACATCTACTTAATCCAAGCGGAGCGCGGGCGAAGCCCGCGCGTAGCGAGGTAGTTTTTTTTTTCATCTCCCAGCACTGAAAATTTTTTTGCCAAGTGGTGTCTGTCTGGACATTGTTCTAGAATTCATCTTTTAGCACAATATTAGCGACACTGTTTGGACAATTCTATTAAAATTAGGCGTACAAACTGATTTTGTTTCGGGGAATCCTCTCAGAGGATCAGAATTTTCATATAATATCATCGGAAGCTGTTACAACGGGAAAATGTGAAACTTTTGTCACTTTTTAACATGGAATTTCATCTTTGAGCGTTTCAAGCGGACTTTAATAAAATAGTTATTTGCGAATTAAGCAGCGGAAGACACTCACCGGTTCAACATGTGTATGGTCATTAAACCTCAAAACATTTCAGTAAGTGGTTTAGACAAACACCTCCGCCATGTGAGGGTGACTGGTTTGTAGCTGAAGAGTTTTTTTCTAAAGTGTGTTCTAAATACAAATGACGTACTGGTAATGATGTAATGAGTTGTTCTAATCTTGTTCTTGGAACTCTTGCTGTTCCAAGCTTGTTCTTAGCAAGTCTTGGTGACGAGAACAAAGACTATCAATGAAATCTTTAGAAATAACCTCTGACAACGACGACGATGACGACGACGACGACGATAACAACAACAACAACAAATGACATCGACGACGACGACGACGACAACAACAACAACAACAACAACAACAACAACAACAAAAACAACAACACGAGAACAACAACAATCACGACAACGAACATGACAACAACAACACCAACAACTACGACGACAACTACAACGACTGGGTTATGATGACATCACCAATGATTTATCAAATGTTCAGTGTCAAGGCTGTTAAAAAATCGTTAAATCCTATTTCTTCACTGATTCTTATGAAATTTTAAAGGTAGGTTTGTTGTCCCCAACTTATTTTCACTCCATACTTTTCCAGAAGAAAAACATAATTTTGGCAGTTAAAAACCGTTAAATTTCAATTCTTCACCGATATTTATGAAATTTTGTGGGTAGGTTCGTTGTCCCCAACTGATTTTCACTCTATACTTTTTCAGAAGAAAGACATAATTTTGGCAGTTAAAAAACGTTAAATTTCAATTCTTCACCTATCTTTATGAAATTTAGTGGGTGGGTCCGTTGTTCCAAACTGAATTTTAAGACATACTTTTCCAGACAAAAAACCTTATTTTTGGCAGTTAAAAACCGTTAAATCTCAATTCTTCATCGATATTTATGAAATTTTGTGGGTAGGTTCGTTGTCCCCAACTGATTTTCACTCCATACTTTTCCAGAAGAAAAACATAATTTTGGCAGTTAAAAACCGTTACATTTAAATTTTCACCTATCTTTATGAAATTTAGTGGGTGGGTCCGTTGTCCCAAACTGAATTTCAAGACAAACTATTCCAGTCAAAAAAACTTAGTTTTGGCAGTTAAAAACCGTTAAGTCTCAATTCTACACCGATATTTATGACATTTTGTGGGTAGGTTTGTTGTCAGATTTGACATGATGGCAGAATTGAAAGTGTGAGATATCCTGATGTTTCACAATTTATGCTGCATAATTCAGCCCCATAGGCGCTTGAATTTTAGGTGGAGTTGGGTTTTTTTTCCAGCCCAAACCAGTAACCCCCACATGGTTTTCATGTCCCTTTCTGAGAGACTTCAAGAAGTTTCAATTTGACGTCATGATTAGCCTGCCGCATTAGCAAGTATGAAAACACGTCATCGATGACACATTTTAAGACAGAGAGAGAGAGAGAGAGAGAGAGAGAGAGAGAGAGAGAGAGAGAGAGAGAGAGAGAGAGAGAGAGAGAGAGAGAATCATGTACACACAGATGGACGACTTCGCTTGGGGTATGTACTGCCCGGCAGTACACATCTACTTTATTATTATTATTATTATTAACATATTCCTCTTAATTTTCCATTCATTAGCCTATCGGCTTTATTGATTCTTCGTTGCAGCGAACGGATATTGCACGTGCAGCTACACAATTAAGCTGCATCACCGAAGAACACGTGCGTCAGAACAGAAACGCATTAAGACAAAGCCAAAAACCTGCATCATTATTCAAAATTCGCTGCATGTCAGATTTCTGCAGGCTCAATCCGATAAGGTTCCGATCCCAGTCAGAGTTATGGGTCTGATTTACAGGGGGGGGGGGGGGGGACATTTTTCTCCTCGACACCGGTATTGGGAAGACGAGCGCAGCTCTGAGACTTGTAAGACTTGAGCACGAAAATGCCGAGTTGACAATTGTCTTGCACTGTCTCACTCCCCTCTATAGATAGTC
>NC_090250.1:45804361-45864361 GCF_037325665.1 Littorina saxatilis
GGTGTCAGGCACCAGTGTGAGGGACACCTTAGTCACAGGCTTATAACTCGAACAGTTTTTGCTCTTTTCTAAAACGGTTTTTACCACTGGATAGAGCATAAAAACTCTTTAAGAAACTATAAAAATCACGCAAAGGTGACCTGCGACTCATTCCGTGGTGGAGGGTCACATATTATGTCCCAGGCCGCTCTTCAACCCTTTTATAGCGGAATAAGCGGCTCTCATCGTCCAAATATCAAAGCCTTGTTCAAACATAAAACGCACTGCCGTAAATCTTTTTCGCAGCCACAGCCCAACTTGCGAAATTGTGACCCAAACTTTATCGATTTGGGGGGTTTGACAGCGTCGCCAAAAGTGACGTCATTAGGAAAAGAGAAGATAAATACATTTTTTGGTCGGGAGGGGGGTGGGGGGGGGGGGTGTCGTTGGAGGGGCTTTTCTTGATTCTGTTCTAGCTTCTGCACATAGCTATCGAATTTAGTTCACGTTCCAGAAAAGGATGATGTATTAATAATAAGGGCAACCACAAAGAGAGAGGGGGGAGGGGGTGAAAAGAGGGGGAGAGAGAGGTGAGGGAGAGAGTGGGGGAGGAAAGAGTGTGGGGGGAGGTGGACAGAGAGGGGGGAGAGGGAGAGAGAGAGGGGGAGAGAGAGAGAGGGGGAGAGGGAAGGGAGATGATCAAATGAAAGTATGAGGCAGAAAAGATCAAATGAAGAGCACAAACATGAAATTTCAAAAGTGTAAAAGAAAAGAAAAGAATTGGTTTGAAAATGCACCAGCATAAAGAATAAGCTAGCATACAAAAACCTGATTGATCGGGTTTTGTTTGTTAAAATTATCCTATAGCATATTTAAATTATTTAGGGCGATGGGTGCTGGTAGTAAGGGGGGGGGGGGGGGGTCGTGTCGGGCGGGTGGGGGGGAGGGAGAGGGGGGTGGCACGTTGCCGATGAGAAACAATACTTGTTGCAAATCAGCGACCATAAGATACACACAAGAAGGGCAAAGCCCATACGACTCACATGCTTGACCTTGACATGACCTTGACCCAAATAACTAAACCTAGCAATGACATCATACACTAAGAACTGCTTTACACATTTTTCCTACCAAAATACATGTGACCTTGACCCAAGGTCAAGGTCATCCAAGGTCATGCAACACAAAGCTGTTAATTCAAGACATAGGAAGTACAATGGTGCTTATTGGCTCTTTCTACCATGAGATATGGTCACTGTTAGTGGTTCACTACCTTATTTTGGTCACATTTCATAAGGGTCAAAGTGACCTTGACCTTGATCATATGCGACCAAATGTGTCTCATGATGAAAGCATAACATGTGCCCCACATAATTTTTAAGTTTGAAACAGTTATCTTCCATAGTTCAGGGTCAAGGTCACTTCAAAATATGTATACAATCCAACTTTGAAGAGCTTCTGTGACCTTGACCTTGAAGCAAGGTAAACCAAACTGGTATCAAAAGATGGGGCTTACTTTGCCCTATATATCATATATAGGTGAGGTATTGAATCTCAAAAACTTCAGAGAAAATGGGAAAAATGTGAAAAATAGCTGTTTTTTAGACAACATTTACGGCCCCTGCGACCTTGACCTTGAAGCAAGGTCAAGATGCTATGTATGTTTTTTTGGGGCCTTGTCATCATACACCATCTTGCCAAATTTGGTACTGATAGACTGAATAGTGTCCAAGAAATATCCAACGTTAAAGTTTTCCGGACGGACGGACGGACGGACGGACGGACGACTCGGGTCACTTTTGCTTCGCATGTGAGTCAAAAAAATGGTGAGCAGTAAAGGCTCCGATTTATTTGAGAGCACTCCCTCGACCCCCCCCCCCCCTTCCCTCACCACCCTCCCCCCACCTCGCCACACACTAGTTTTTAACCCAATCGATTTCCAAAGGCAGGACATTTAATAATAGCTTCTGTCCTGGCTTCCCGTTCCGCTCGTCTTTTTCTCGTCGGTCGTGCTTCGTAGTTTCGTATGAAACATGAAAATAAATCCTTCGGGACAAGAACATGCCCACACACTGACACGCACACCATGCACGGATATTTCCATGCACGCACGTGCACATAACATTATTATCATCATATTGTCGTCGTAGCTGTTGTCATTATCTTCATCGTCGTCGTCGACGTCGTCACCATCGTCATAATCATCATCATCATCAGCAGCAGCAGCAGCATCCAAAACGGCCTCACAGTATAGACATTACTCAAAATGTAAAGAAATATTCTATGACACAATGTTGTGGCAGGACAAGGTAGAAATTCAGCAGTTGATCTGGCTTCTTTATTCTGCCTAGTCTGTCTCTGTCTGTCTGTCTGTCTGTCTGTCTGTCTGTCTGTCTGTCTGTCTGTCTGTCTGTCTGTCTCTGTCTCTGTTTCTCTCTCTCTCTCTCTCTCTCTCTCTCTCTCTCTCTCTCTTTCCTCAGACCTTTAAGACGATAGTAGCCACAAATAAAGCTGCATCCTTCTGTCCACCATCAGGGCAGGATTTTCCACTGGGAAGAACAGCACACTGTAATGTGCCACAAGTAATTCTGCCTCTTTTTTCATTTACCGTGAGGACAAGTACATTGTACAGTACCACAAATAAACTGCCTCTTATTTTTACGAATTAAAAAAAAAGAAAGAAAGAGGAAAATAACGAAAGAAGGAAGGTGGAGCTGCAAAATGGCAACAAACAAGCCAGGGCGAAACACTCAGAAAGAAACCTAGGTTCAATTTTGTTGTAGGACACGGCAGGGATTTGTCTGAGATCTTCAGAAGGAAGGTTCGACTGTACACACTCTGTTTTAAGCGAACTTCCGAGGGGCATGATCCGTCTTCTAACTGCACGCTGGTGGAACATGGGTATCGCCCACAGGACTCCATCGGGATCGGCCCTGAACCACGTGGTATTGACTGAACACGGAACGCTATCTCCGGTCTCTTACTCCCCACCAATGGCTTCAATCCATCAATTGCTTTCTGCTGACGCAAGTAAGATGGAAAGACAGCTGGACTTGTGAGGCAATGGTGACCATCTTTGAAATAATATTGTTGTATTAATCTAACACGGAACGCTATCTCCGGTCACGCGTACTCCCCATCAATGTCTTCAATACATAAATTGTTTTCTGCCCATCAATGTTTAAAATCCATCAATCATTTTCTGCTGACGCAAGTAAGATGAAACAAGTCGCGTAAGGCGAAATTACTACATTTAGTCAAGCTGTCGAACTCACGGGATGAAACTGAACGCACTGTATTTTTTCACCAAGACAGTACAGCTTCGTCAATCCCCGCGTGAAGGAAATCGCTCACCTCCCACGTGCAAAACGTAGTGATATTGACACGCCAGATTAGCGCGGTAGCGTATTGTGCTTTAGCAGGAAAGCGCGCTTTTCTGTATTCTTGGTAACTGTGTGTGTGTCCGTGTGTGTGTGTGTGTGTGTGTGTAGAGCGATTCAGAGCAAACTACTGAACCGATCTTTATGAAATTTTACATGAGAGTTCCTGGGTATGATATCCCCAGACGATTTCTTCATTTTTTCGATAAATGTCTTTGATGACGTCATATCCGGCTTTTTGTAAAAGTTGAGGCGGCACTGTCACACCCTCATTTTTCAATCAAATTGATTGAAATTTTGGCCAAGCAATCTTCGACGAAGGCCGGACTTTGGTATTACATTTCAGCTTGGAGGCTCAAAAATTAATCAACGACTTTGGTCACTAAAAATCGGAAAATTGTAATTAAAATTATTTTTTTATAAAATGATCCAAAATTACGTTTATCTTATTCTTTATCATTTTCTGATTCCAAAAACATATAAATATGTTATATTCGGATTAAAAACAAGCTCTGAAAATTAAAAATATAAAAATTATGATTGAAATAAAATTTCCGAAATCGATTTAAAAACAATTTCATCTTATTCCTTGTCGGTTCCTGATTCCAAAAACATATAGATATATGTTTGGATTAAAAACACGCTCAGAAAGTTAAAACGAAGAGAGGTACAGAAAAGCGTGCTATGCAGCACAGCGAAACCACTACCGCGCTGAACAGGCTCGTCAGTTTCATTCCGTTATGCACAAGCGGCAGACTACGGTCATTGTGAAAAAATGCAGTGCGTTCAGTTTCATTCTGTGAGTTCCACAGCTTGACTAAATGTAGTAATTTCGCCTTACGCGACTTGTTCTCTTCTGTAGATTCTTCTGTTCCTATTTAGTTCCCCATCCCCATTCTTTCAATTTGTTCTTCTGGTTTATTTTTGTTATGTCCACCATTATTAAAATGAGTGGGATTTAGTATTGTTCTGGTCACGTAATATAAGCATTTGCTTGAGTGCGTGTCCTAGTTGTATGTTTTGAATTGTTTCATGCGAAGAAATTCTGAATAAAATTTTGTTTAAACCAAAGTGAGCTCTACGACCGCATCAGTGTCGGTCAGATGCATGCTACACAACTCACAAAGTGAGGCGGGTAGCTGCTATACAAAAAGAAGAGGGAATCAGGAAAAGGGTTTCAGCCTCCAATCACATCAATGATAGTGGATGGAGTGTAGAAAGAGAAAAGACACCAGTAATCACAAGGTACTTTCCACAATCGCATCAGTTGCAGACAGATAAATGCTACCCAACTCACAGAACGAATAAGGTTCGTAGATGAGATGAGAAACTACCAAGACGAAGGCGAATGGAGCGGTGGGTTTCAACCTCACAGATGATAAGCCAAGCTTAGTTAGTGCAAGATAGCAGGGATAGCAAAGTGAATTTTGTGATCGCATCAGTTGCAGACAGATGAAATCTACATGACTCACAAAGTGAGGAGACGGTAGGTGCGAAGAAAAAAAGAGAACCGAGAAGAGGGTTTCAACCTTCAGACACACATCAGAGCTGATGGGTAAAATGGAAAACGAGAAAAGACAATAGTGATCACACATTGGTTTCAATAATCGCATCAGAGGCAGACAGATGGATACTACAAAACTCACAACATGAAGAAAGTAGATGAGATGTGAAGGAAAATAAAACTCTCAGAGCGATGGGTCTAAACCGTGATACAGACAAGAAGTTGGCCCCAATGATGTGGATGGCGATTTGTCCGATGCTCAGTTAACGAATACATAGGTCCTTGGGATGCTTTTGTTTCCAAGAAACACGCCTTAGCACGTTTCATCGACATGCGAATGCCTGTGGTGATCAAGCCTAACTTTACCCCGACTGACACATACTGGAATCTGTTTTATTTTTGTCGGTAAAGGTTTGCTCTTAATCCTTAGAAAGTCGATTTTCTTTAATGTGACAGACTTTGGAATCTGTTGGGATTTTGTTTGTTTGTGTGTGTTACTCTCAGTAAATCTTTGCACCAACCCTTCTGACTCACAAACCATCTCTTCCTCCTCCCAAATCCTCAAAGCCAACCATTTGTCTTCCTTCTTCATCCCTCCCCCCCCCCCCACACTTGCCCCTTACCCCTCCTCCCCAATACCCCCCCCCCCCCCACCTCTCTCACTCCTCCGCTTCCTCCTGACCAATCCTCAAAGCCTGCCATTCGTCTTTCATTTTTTTCTTCATCCCTGCCCCTACCGTCCCACCCAAAAAAAATCAACCCACCCAAAGCACCCACCTACCCCTATCCGACCCCACACGCTCACCCATCCCACCCCCTGGGGCCCTGATCTTTTGCTATCAATCCCCCTCGATCTGGCCTTATCCGCCACGTCTACAGATTATGCCGAACAAGAAATCGTGGGGAATCTTTGATTTGACAGCCCGTGTGACAGATATGAAGAAAACTTTTGGGAATGCTATGTGGGTGTTGCAGGCAGCGCTGCCACACGAGAAAGAAACTTCTTCTTCTTCTTCGTTCATGAGCTTGAACTCCCACGTTCACTCATGCTTTTGAACGAGTGGGTTTTTACGTGTATGACCGTTTTAACCCCGCCATTCAGGCAGCAATACGCCGCTTTCGGAGGATGCGTGCTTGCTATTTTTGTGTTTCTATAGCCCACCGAACTCTGACATGAATTACAGGATCTTTTCCGCGCGCACTTGGTCTTGTGCTTGCGTGCACACACGAAAGGGATGAGGCACATTGATTCGAAATCCCCTTTGCTAAACCCCTCAACTGCAGCTGGTTTGGGCATACTGTTTTTCGCTGACGTCCGTTCTGCGTTCATCGGATCGTTTAGTGAAATAACTTTCAAGTTATTGCAAGATTTTGCGATCAGATTTGGTACACTTATGATTCATCATGACAGCTTGACTGCGCAAGAGTCGAGTTCCTTCATTGTTACGGAAATAATTCCAATCAAGAAACTTTTCTATTCTAGATGATTTGAGTAAGCAACTTGCAGCCTTTCCACAGTGCTACAATGGTCCGTGGTCACTAAATAGGAGAAGAAGACAGGCACCCTTTGCCAAATATTTCCTTTGTAATATCAAGCCAGGTCAGTGGAAAGGTTCAAGCGCTTCTTTTGATTTTCTTCAATTGTTTTTTAATGGTTGGTTTGCCTATGATGGAGCGATTGCCATTACGTGTATCAACGAAAAGATTTAACCCAAAATCGTACATAGTCCATACAGTTAAGAAACAAAACACACGTACTATATCTTGGATTAGACGGCGACGATTTGACAACCAGGGTACGTAACATCTCTTTCCCCTCCATATAAAAAAGAAAGATAGAGAGATAGAGAGAGATACAGAGAGAGACAGAGACAGAAAGGCAGAGACAGACAGACAGACAGAAGGAAGGCAGACAGACAGACAGACAGACAGACAGACGGGCGCAATTACTTTAGCAGTGATTAAGATGCTGACCTCCCATGCGGAAAGTTGAGTGTTCAAATCCCGGCCACGCCTGGAGGGTTAAGGGTGGAGATGTGTTATAGAAATACGAAAATGCCAAGCATCCATCCTCCGAAATCGGGGTATGGCTGCTAAACGGCGGGGTAAAAAACGGCCATACACATAAAAACCCACTCGTAAAACACACACACGCACACACACACACATACACACTCGAGCGTACGTGGGGGTTCAAGCCCATGTAGGGAGAAGAAGAAGAGACAGAAAGACACAGACAGACTGACACACAGATACTGACATACAGATAAAGAGCGGACACAACTGGGAATAATGCCAAGACGCGAACACGAGAACTTGTGCAAAAACGCGGAAGACGTCTCTTAGGGCACCGTCTTCAGTTCTGCAAGGCTTCAAATGTTGAGAGAAAAAGAATCTTCGTCTTCTTCAGCGTTCCAGAATTTTCTGGTTACGTGTGAGCTCGTTTGCCCATTTGGCTTCCCCACACTATACTCTGAGAGCATAGTCAGCTTCACTCCGCTTTCGTTGAGTAGGCATGCTGGGTATTTTCGTGTTTCCATAACCCACCGAACTCCGACATGGATTACAGGATCTTTTCCGTGCACATTTGGTCTTGTGCTTGCGTGTACACACGAAGGGGGTTCAGTCACTAGCAGTTCTGCACATAAGTTGACCGGCTGGGAGATCGGAAAAATCTCCACTCTTAACCCACCAGGCGGCAGCAACCGGGAATCGAACTCACGACCTCCCGATTAGGAGGCCGACGTCTTACCACCACGCCATTGCGCCCGTCTAAGAAAGAATCAAAGCTAAGACAAAATTAATTTGACCAGGTCCTTCCAGCCTAGTTCTGACCCACAACCAAAGTCAAAGCTGGGAGCTCGAAGATGCCCACGCGAAGACTGAGTACAACACTAAAGACGCCCCTGAGGGCACCGTGTTTAGTTCTGCAATGTTTTAAATATTAAGAAGGTCTCAAGAAGAATCAGAGTTTAGACAAATGTGACCAGGTCTGTCCAGGTTAGTCCAAACCGCAACCAAACATTTCGTAAAGAACTTAGCTAAACTTGTTGCTGTGTTTTAGTTTTGTTTTGACCGCAACCAAACACTCTAAAATGAACTCGCAGTACTGCAATAGCCCTGTACGTGCGTGTGTTTGACAGATCTGTGCCACACCTCCATCAGTACTAAAAAAATTGTTTCCAGACTTCATTTCACTAAGACCTCGCGCGCCCTCTATTGACGGAAAGAAAAGGTCAGGGGTATAGGGGAGACAAAGCAACAGGCGGTCGGCCTGAGAGGGAATCATTGATCTTTGCTTCTTCGCCTCTCCCTCTCAACCTCATCCTCTTGGTCCTGTATAATCCGGCCACACAAGCGTGTATTAAAAGCACACATACTCCTCCCCGTGGAAACAGTTCTACCATGCAGTGGCTTTAAAAAAAATTAATTCATTGAAAAAAAGACAGAGAAAACTCCCACTTTGCAGACAGCCATGAGATTGTTACACCCCCAGTATAGGGGTGTGTATAGGTTTCGCTCGATGTGTTTTTTTGGGTGTTTGTGTGTTTGTTTGGGTGTTTGTGTGTTTGTTTGTGTGTTTGTGTTCGCATATAGATCTCAAGAATAAACGGACCGATCGTCACCAAACTTGGTGAACAGGTTCTATACATTCCTGAGACGGTCCTTACAAAAATTGGGACCAGTCAAACACACGGTTAGGGAGTTATTGGTGGATTAAAATTATACAAGGACTTATACAGGGACATCTTCATGGTCAAAGGGAAATAACCATTCTCACTCAGTCACTGCCACCAACTGAGAAGGTTATTTCCCTTTGACAGGGGTGTTTTTCCTACCTCATAGGAATTTCTTGTTGATTTTGGGAATGTGACAAAGTAGAGGTGTGGCGTTATCCCATGTAAAAGCCTGGCTAGGTCTTTGATGGCGAGCAAGTTGTACGCAGGAAGGACTGAGCCTTTCGTTAACGAGCGATTCCCCGGAGTGAGACAGTTTACTGTCTGGAAATGTCATTTCAGCAGAAAAAACGGATACCAAGAAAAAGAAACAAATTTATCTGTGAACCAAACCTGTTTTTGGCTCACGTAAGTGTAGCCTATGCGATCGTAACTTTGTCTGTCTGTGCGTGCGTGCGTATGTGCGTATGTGCGTGCGTGCGTGCGTGTGTATGTCTGTGATAGAAACTTTAACATTTCCGAGTCTATGGATTACGTCAGTCTCGGTCAAAAGTGTTCGACGTGTGTGATAGAAACTATTTGAAGACGTCTGTAAGGCTTCTTTTTAAGCCTACTGTCTATATGATACTTACCGAGACAGTACTATTCTTGCACATTATCTATTATAGGCCGAAAAAATTGGACAAAACGCTGAGTGGGTACAATTATCTCCCATAACCATGCGCCACCGTGGATCCCAAGCACTGTCCGAGTGCTTCCCCCTTACAGGATGTAGGTGGCGCGTCCTCTTTCTTTATGAGCTGCAGACCCTCAAAAAGCCCATAACATATCAAGAGGGGAGGCGGGAGGGAAACTCTAATAGTACTGTCTCGGTAAGTATCATATAGACAGTAGGCTTAAAAAGAAGCCTTACAGTCAATATAACACTTACCTCGACAGTACTATTCTTGCACAGAATACCAGAGTGGTGTGAGGGTGATATGTAGAGTATTAAACTCCTTAATCAAAATCACTTAAATCCAAGGATTAAGATACCCAGGCAATTTTCGAACAGTACTACCGTAAAAGAAAATATACCCAAGAAACATACCTTAGACTGACGTGACCATGCTAGCAACCACTGCTGTGTGGTGAACTCAATGTCAAAGTCCAGGCCACTCAAAGCTTGAATACCACTGAGTCTACGGCAAGTGGCTAAAGCGATGAGGAACAATTAGTCTTAAAAATCAGCAACTTGATACTGATGCCTGCCAGGGGTTCAAACTCATTGCTACGCAGGAGTTTGAGGACCAGAAAGACATCCCCCTTGGGAAATGAAACCAGAGGTTTAGACACCGCTGCATTGCTAATACCCGAAAGGACATTAGCGATGAGGGAGGACCTGATCAAGTGTTCAGTTCTGCGACCAGTAGCGGCCGCAATCGTGGAAGCGATGGCAGATCTGTATCCAAGAAGAGTCTTAGAAGAAAGACTCTTCTTTTGATACACTTCCACCAGGAAGTTGGCCAAGTCCTGTGTTGAGGGATAAAGCGGCTTTATCCCCTTGGACAAGGCGAAGGTGGCCCAAGCTCTCCAGCGTAAGTCGTAGAGCTGATTAGTTGATCGCCTCTTAGCGTTCAAGGAAAACTCTACTGAACTCTTGTGCAATCCTAGTGCAAGCAGTTTGGAGCGCACAAGAGCCATGCGGTCAAGCACAGACTCTCTGGACGTGGATGAGGGAGGCATGATCGAGGCTGGAGCAGACCTCCCCCGTCCAGATCCAGAGGTAGAGGGTCTACGTGGGTGAGACCGCGAAGATCTGGAAACCACGGAGCTGTTGGCCAGTAAGGCGCGACCAAAATCAGTCTTGGTCGTTCCTGCAGATATTTTGCCAGCACCCTCGGAATCAGAGATGTCGGGGGATAGGCGTAAGCATCGAGGAGCCTCCACAAGAGAGTGAATGCGTCCAAGTGGAACGCATTCATGTCTCGAAAGGGGCTGACGTACCTGGGAAGCCGAGCGCTGAATCGAGTTACGAACAGATCGATCAGAGGACGGTCCCACCTTGCCCACAGACGCTGTAGAACGTTGTGAGCGATGGTCCATTCTGTGGAGAGAACCTGATCGCCCCGACTGAGAATGTCGGCCAGGGCGTTCAGTTTCCCCGGAACGAACTGGACTGACATCCGGACCTGATTGGTCTGGCACCAGAGCAGAATCTCCTCCGCCAACAGGGAGAGGGACCGAGAATTGGTGCCCCCCTGGTGGCGAAGGTAAGCTAAGCATGTGGTGTTGTTGTCCCCGTTGAAAATCAGAGGGGCCAAGGACAGGCCGAATGGGAGGGCCCGAAACTCGAACACCGTGCCCTCCCAAACGAACCGGAGCAGATGTCGGTACCCCGGGGCCACCAGGATGTGGAAGTAAGCATCCTGGAGGTCCCAGACATGGCCCAATCGTTTGGCCGGATGGCCAACCGGACCGACGAAGGGGTTTCCATCTTGAACTTGCACCTGTGAAGGTACAAGTTCAAGGTGGAGAGGTCCAACACCGGCCTGAACCGGCCGTCCTTTTTGGGGACGGTGAACAGGCGGGAGCAGAACCCCAGAGAAGGCTGAGAAAGGGGGTAGACCGCCTTCTTCTCGACCAACGAGTTCACCTCGTCCTGAAGAGCCTGCCATCTGGCAGGCTCTCGAGGAGGGGGGAACGTCCAAGGTAGAGCGGACAATGGAGGTTGTGACGACAGCGGTAGAGAAAACCCCGACCACACCACCCTCAAGAAAAACTGGTTGGAGACCAGTCTGCCCCACATGCCGCGGGCCCGAAAAAAGGGAACCGCCGGACGAAAGAGGGGCAACTTGAGGGGGCGTCAACGTAGGGCCGGGACTCACTGAAAATTCTGCTGGCGGGCAGGCGCAGGCTTGCGACCACCCCCCCTGGTGGTGCTGCTTCCCCTTACCTGTCTGAGCACCCTTCGTCTTGCTTGGGAACGCAACAGGCGCCTAAGAGGAGGAAGAAGGAGGCAGTGAAACTGGCTTCTTCTTCTTCTTCTGAGGCTGGGAGCTGGAGGTGACTGTAGCACTTCTCTTACTCCCCGCCGCCGTCGCCGAAGCAGCGAGGCCAACCATCAGAGAATCAGTGTTCCTCTGGCGTGTGGACTCCCCCACAGAACGAACAGTGTCCGGATGAAAGAGGGAAGAAGGCTGAGGAAACGTGTTCCTCAGACTCTTCCTCATATCCGGAGGCACTATAGAAGTAGGCAGAAAATGATCACGGAACAGGGCCAATAAAGTGGACCCGTGTTCCAATGGCCAATTCTGCCGCAGACGTCACGCACGATCGCACGGCATGCAAAGCCCGATCCACTCGAACCGTGTCAAGGACCCGAGTGGAATCGGACTCTGCCCGATTGGGAGGGTCCAACAGTGTGGACAGCGTGCTCATCCATGTCAAGGCCTGTGATTGGGCCTCGACTGTGGACGAAACGGTGGCCTCAAGATTGTGGAACGAAGCAGAGCTCAGTTCCACCTTCTTGACCGAAGGCACCTCCCCAACGAACACATCACCGTCAGCCCCACCCTAAACACTCGAAGTCTGGAAAGGGAGAGTTCGAGAGTCAAAGGGAAAAGGGAGGGACGAAACAGATTGGACACGAGGAAACAGTGGAGGTGCGCCTCCCAAAGGAAAGCATGGCACTGAACCCGCGTCCTCCCGAGGAACATAGGTCGCGTTTGCACGTGAATCTGTACTCCTCAGGCGATGTGCTGCCGCTTCCACCGTGGCACTTAGACTAGGGTGGAACGCGAATTGCCGGCGGCCGGATCGTTCATAAAACGAGCCGCCGGCAGACGCGGCGTGAGCCTCCCGCGCCCGGGCCGAAGCGGACTCAAAGGACGAGAGGGCGTCTCAGGGAAGGACGTCCTGAAACTGTTCAAACGTCCTTCTAGCTGTGCGAGGACGAGCCTCCTGCCTCTCGTCCTCAGACCCCGGGTCCACGTCCTGTGTGTCAACACTAGACGACAGACGCTTAAGAGAGGCATCCGTGACGTCAAGACGCCGCGTGATGTCTGTCATGTACTGTTGGAAAGTACGAAGCATAGCTTCGGAAGTTCCATCAGAAACCGGCAAGGGTAGAGGTTCAGTGTTAACCTCAGGGCGACCCTGATCCTCCTCCCTATCGTCCTCCGACTCACTCTCCTCTTCACTTCCCGACAACTCCTCAAAAGCAGGAGTGTAGGGAGCTTGAGGGGGAAGAGCCGAAAGCGATGAAGCAGGCTGTGAAGAAACGCCCACAGAAGCAAGAGGCCGCGAAGACCCCTGCCCCAAAGACGAAACGTCTCCAGCAGCCGAAGGGGGAGAAAAACAACAACCCTGCGACTGTTGGGTCAGCCCAGCCAACGAACCCCCGCCATTTATAGACTGAACAGGAACCCATGGGGTCTGATCAGAAAAGAAATGGTCCGGTCCGGTCGGGGGTGCCGATCCGGTCCGGTAGGGTGGTCCGGTCCGGTGCCGTACCATCCGGAGGTCCCGTTCAGCACCGAACCATCGTACCCAACGAAGTGTTCGGGTGGTTAGGTCCGGACGTGGACATACCGTACCATCCGGACCCGTAGGTCCGGTGGTCCGGTATGGTCCGGTTCGATGCCAGACCATCCAGACCAACAGAGGTGGTCGGGTGGTCCCGCACCGGACCATCCGGACCCGTAGGTCCGGACCCGTAGGTCCGGTACCATCCGGAGGTCCTGTTCGGCACCGAACCATCCGTACGCACAGAAGTGTTCGGGTGGTTCGGTCCGGGCGTGGACGTACGTACCGTACCATCCGGACCCGTAGGTCCGGTTCGGTGCCAGACCATCCGGACCAACAGAGGTGGTCGGGTGGTCCGGACCGGTCCGGTAGGGTGGTCCGGTGTTCCGGTCCGGTGTTCCGGTCCGGTCCCGTACCATCCGGAGGTCCCGTTCGGTACCGAACCATCCGTACCCACAGAAGTGTTCGGGTGGCTCGGTCCGGACGTGGACACACCGTACCATCCGGACCCGTAAGTCCGGTATGGTCCGGTTCGGTGCCAGACCATCCGGACCAACAGAGGTGGTCGGGTGGTCCGGTCCGGACCGGACCACCGGTCCAGCACCGGACCATCCGGACCCGTAGGTCCGGTCCGGTCCCGCACCATCCGGAGGTCCCGTTCGGCACCGAACCACCCGTACCCACAGAAGTGTTCGGGTGGCTCGGTCCGGACGTGGACATACCGTACCATCCGGACCCGTAGGTCCGGTTCGGTGCCAGACCATCCGGACCAACAGAGGTGGTCGGGTGGTCCGGACCGATCCGGTAGGGTGGTCCGGTGTTCCGGTCCTGTCCCATACCATCCGGAGGTCCCGTACGGCACCGAACCATCCGTACCCACTGAAGTGTTCGGTCCGGACGTGGACCTACCGTACCATCCGGACCCGTAGGTCCGGTGGTCCGGTATGGTCCGGTTCGGTGACAGACCATCCGGACCAACAGAGGTGGTCGGGTGGTCCGGTACCGGACCATCCGAACCCGTAGATTCGGTCCGGTCCCGTACCATCCGGAGGTCCCGTTCGGTACCGAACCATCCGTACCCACAGAAGTGTTCGGGTGGCTCGGTCCGGACGTGGACATACCGTACCATCCGGACCCGTAGGTCCGGCATGGTCCGGTTCGGTGCCAGACCACCCGGACCAACAGAGGTGGTCGAGTGGTCCGGTCCCGACCGGACCACTGGTCCGGTACCGTACCCTCCGGACCCGTAGGTCCGGTGTGTTCCGGTTCGGTGCCAGACCACCCAGACCAACAGAGGTGGTCGGGTGGTCCGGTCCCGACCGAAACACTGGTCCCGTACCGTACCATCCGGACCCGTAGGTCCGGGGGGTCCGGCAAGGGCCAGAGGTACTGTCCCGCACCGGACCCTAAGGTCCGGTACGGTCCCGTACCATGGGTCCCGTCCGGACCAAACCCGGAGGTCAAGTCCAGTCGGGACCCGTGGGTCCGGTTCGATCCCGACCCGTAAGCCTGGAACGTTCCGGACCCTTGGTCCGGACCATCCGTCACCCGAACACCAGACGCTAAGGAATGGCGTGGGGTCAAGACGGTCCGGTCGGAGGTGTCGGTCTGAGCAACAGAAACAATGTTCCCGTCGCCCTGACCATTCGACAGAAGTACCACGTTCTGTCGAACACCTCCACGTCCAGTAACTAGTCGGCCGGAGCGTTTCAAGAGGGACAGCCACCAGTCACACGGACGTCAGAGGGAACCGTAGTAGCAGTGGTCGTAGGCACGAAGCCTGAAACCCCTGCCCCCACAGGACCGCCCTGAACGGGGTCAATTCGCATCCCAACCCCAGCGGGGAGGGAATTCAGAGACCCCGTCATCTCCTCCGATCTCCCCCCCCAGGAGGCCGAAACTACTGTCAAAACAGCAGCAGACGACCCAGCGAGGGAGTTCAGAGGAGGACCCGTGTCCCTCCTGGCTTCCACAGCGGTGGAAACCGAGGAGGGCACAGGAGAGGCACCGGAAAAAGAAAGATTTTAATGCCAACTGCACCCGGTGTTCCCAGGCGGTCACCCATCCAAGTACTAACCGGGCCCGACGTTGCTTAACTTCGGTGGTCGGACGAGAACCGGTGTTTTCAACGTGGTATGGCCGTTGGCTGTCAAAACCTGAGTCTCTCCAGTAGCCCCTAGATCGGATTCACCAACCCCCAAAGAGGGTTGGGAATCGACCTGCCCCCGGATTCGAGCCAGGGGGGAGAAGGAAACCTTCCCCCCAGGCTCGAAACCGGGAGGAGCTGAAGCCTGAGACTGAGGGCCGGACAACGGCGTCGAAGGGGGGGAAGCTTGTTCCACTGAAGGAGAAGGAGAAAGAAGCTTTTTCTTTCCCCTCGAACTTCCCCGAACCTTCGACGGCGCAGCCCCGCCCGAAGTCCCAGGCTCAAGCCCAGCCTGTTTGAGCAAGCTCGCATTGAGCTTGCTCAAACAGGCTTTCTCCGCCCTCCCTCGCCGCAAACGCAAAGCGTTTGGGGAGGGAGAGTCGGAGCGCCGAAAGATCCCCTTCTCCGTGCGTAAAACATGACGCTGGGCGCCCGGAGAAGGGTTGCCCCCGGCAGACTCTGGTTCCGTAGAACCAGAGCCCAAAACAGGACGAGACATCCTACCTCGCCCTGTACGTACCCTTAAAGACAGAGAATTAACAAAATTCAAAGAAAATTTAGGTCAATACTCAAGTGAATGCGGCGAAACGAGAAGCAGACGACCGGTCACCACGAAGTAGGACGGGAGGCACGCCGAGTCCGCCACACAAAAACGGAGGCACAAGTTGAAGGAAACACAACGTAGCCTCAAGCCAGAAGTGGAATAACACACAATAATCCAACAGGTGATAGTCCACACAGAAAAGGAGCCTCTTAGTCCAAAATAATCCGGGAGCGTAGCAGAAACACAGCCGGTCTGACACGCGCGAAAAAAGAAAGAGGACGCGCCACCTACATCCTGTAAGGGGGAAGCACTCGGACAGTGCTTGGGATCCACGGTGGCGCATGGTTATGGGAGATAATTGTACCCACTCAGCGTTTTGTCCAATTTTTTCGGCCTATAATAGATAATGTGCAAGAATAGTACTGTCGAGGTAAGTGTTATATTGACACATTATGACGTAAGAGGGTTAGACGTCACGCAAAGGAATTACTGAAAGTCTCGGTCATTGTTATTGTGAGCGGGCCGAGACTACTTGGCAGATCCAGGGTCTCGCTTTCTTGCACAGTTTCACCTATGCTTACTGTGTGTGTGTGTGTGTGTGTGTGTGTGTGTGTGTGTGTGTGTGTGTGTGTGTGTGTGTGTGTGTGTGTGTGTGTGTGTGTGTGTGTGTGTGTGTGTATGTGTGACGGAGTGATTGAGTTTGTGTTACTGTTTGTCGATTTCTTACGTGAGCCTTGAAGGCTTCGCCTCTTGTTTCTTGCTGATCTCCATATCACTTTTTAGTTTTAGTGACTGAGCGGGAAATCAGAGTACATGTGCCGATATCCTAGTTTGGTATAATACACACACACACCCATGCACGCACACCCACCCATGCACGCACACACACACACACACACACACACACACACACACACACACACACACACACACACACACACACACACACAATTTTCAACACTTAAAGAATGGTCATCAGTTATAATCAAGCATCAACAATTACCTTTGCTAACATATCATCAATACTGACTATTCTGTGATACTGACACAACCACATACATAACAACTACATCAAAAACAACAGATGTTTTGCTCTTTTTTTTTTTCTTCATTTCAAATATCACTCAAATCACACTAGCACACTGACACTGTATCCTCAACGTAACCGATTGGGAAACAAACAGCAAACTCAATATGCTCAAACAACAAACCTCAAACGACTTTAAACTGAATGAGCTATATACACCTACACATGCTTTTCCCTTCATATGCAGACTGGCCAAGCCTTGTAAAGCCTCAAGTATAGCCATTTAAAATGTGGAATTTTTAGCGTAGCAAATGGCATAAAGTGTAGCATTTTCTAAAATGTATTCCCACATCCGCATTTATGCCATCTTGCACTAGATAAGGCTTTTATGTTTAAAGTTCCATAAGAAGGCAGAGAGTATCTGCAGTGCCACTTTTAATGGTATAGACAATGTTTTATAACCAATTTTGTGACCGTTACACAAAGTGGGAAGTAGAAATGAGTACAAAGACTCACAAAAAAGAGGGAACTGTTTCATGCTTGTGATTATTTGTTCAAGCGTAGCAATCTTAAGCTTGGTGTAATAGCATAGCAATTGCTCTTAAAACGAAGCATGCTACGCTGAAAACGTAGCATGCTACGGTAGCACTTGGCAACTCTGCATATGCATATATAGAGGGTTTTGTGTGCGTGTGTCAATCCTTAACCCTCTCAAATGTTTTAAAACACTGGGACATTCAATGAAAGAAAATGTAACACAGCAAAATAGACACCAATCTTCAATCTCACATCACAACTCAAGCATGGAAATACTATCTGGTGTCTTGTACAAATTGAGTGTGGTTGTGCATATGAACTTTTGGCATTTGAGACAACACTGTAGTAAGTTACTCCACAAATAGAGTAAGTTCTCCTGAAGAAAAATAACAACCAGAAGTAACCATGTCAATGACAAGAAAATGCACTATAAATAAATACAACCCAGGAAAGTTCAGCAGTCAAAGTTGACATAAACTTCTGTCATGCAAAGACAACACATGTAAACTATAACCATAGAAATACTGGTAGTTTGCAATGCTAGTGAGTGTTCTTATAGAAACTCTTACAATCAAAACAGTTCAAAGACAAGCCATCACAAGACAGCGTCACACTTAAATCACGATACAAATGATGTCAGTTTGTTTGTTTGTTTGTTTATTTGTTGCTTAACGTCCAGCCGACTACGCAGAGCCATATCAGGACGAGGAAGGGGGGGGATGAAGGGGGCCACTTGTCAAGCGATTCCTGTTTACAAATGCACTAACCCATTACTTGTGTCCCAGCAGGCTTTAGTAAAACTAAATTAATACCTACTGGAAGATTACCAGTTTCCAGTATGTTAAAATAGGCTTAACCTATCTACTGCTGGACTTACATCAGAACACTAACAGATTAAACTATACATGAATCGCGAGACAAGCGGCAAGAGAAGAGATTTTTGGAAAAAAATACAGGTGAATGAGCAAGAAGGCAGAAAAAAGAAAAGAATTCATGAAGAAAAAAAGAGCATGACAGGAAAGAGGAACCAAAAATCTACCTAACAGCAAACTAGAAAGCTCCTGCGGTTCCAAAAACAGGAGGGGCCTTTAATTTCATAACCGCAGTGCCCCACTGCGGGAATGATGTCAGTTAAAAAAAAAAACTCTTACTAAAAATGTTAAACAAAGGAGTTTTAGACAAATGTTCATATATTCAGTCCAAAATGAACTATTATCACTGAATCTGAGAGACAGTTGACAGCTCTTAAAATGTTTTTGTCTGAACAAGGCTGTAAAATATGTGTTATGTGTACAGCATGCTAAGTTATACCTCATAGAGTCAGTATTGCTAGAGAACCTTTTATATACCGAGCAACAAAAGAAACGCGAAAAAATTCTGCATTGTTTGCTTGATAAAATCTCGAACATTTATAGAGTTAGAATTATCAAACCACAAACGTTTGATGAAGGCATGTTTGACCTAGCGGTTGTGTGATTATTTTGATGCTGCGACTGTTTTAACACACGGGACAAACAGGTTTTAACGTTAAACACATAATGCGCGCTCGCAGCACGTGCAAGTGGAGCAGGAGAAATCTGATGTGTGAGACGTGTTCACTAATGCATTAGCAACCAAAAGAGACCATGGCACGCTTGCTGCCAGTCTCACATTTGAAACAACCAGGATGCCAAGATTGACACCACCAAAATGCCAGGTCGATTTAAAGCTGGGGATGATCCAGAAGCGCTTGCATGTGCTTTAAACGTACACATGTCAACAGTCTATCACCTTCCGCAATGTTTTGTTGACATTGGAAGTGCTGCAGTTATGCAACGCAGTGGATTATACGCATTACCTCAATAAGACAAGATCGCAATTTCCTGCCACAACGTCTTCGAGATCGATTCAATACAGCCACTGACACTACCAGGAGCATCACTGGAAGCCACCAGTGTCCGATCAGTGGCCAGAGAACGCGATGAAGACTGACTGAGCGAGACCTCCAAAACTTCATTAACGTTAAACCTGTTTGTCCCGTGTGTTGAAACAGTCGCAGCATCAAAATAATCACACAACAGCTAGGTCAAACATGCCTTCATCAAACTTTTGTGGTTTGATCATTCTAACTCTAAAATTGTTCGAGATGTTGTCAATCAAACAATGCTGATTTTTTTCGCGTTTCTTTTGTTGCTCGGTATATTTTAAAACTAAACAAACCACCACCTCTCCACATTATAACATTTAGTCTCAACAGAAGATACCGTTTACGGATAGCAAATTATCCAATCAGAGCACCATCAAACTAAGAGCCAAGAATACAGAAAACCGTAATATAGCTTTACTTCAGAAGTCACTAAAATCAGTGTATCTTTTATATTAATCAATACTAACCGCTCAGAACCCCCCAGTGAAGTTGGAATCTGTGCTTGAAATCCTTACATAATATTATTCAGCGTTTCTTTTGATTGTCTCAATGTGCAGTTGCCAAGACAGTCAGCAGGATAATAATCTTTTGAGATATATAAGGATCATGTGTAAAGTTTGCACTGTTCAGAGAAAAGTGAATATACTTGTACAATTCAAAGCACATGCGGGAATGATCAAAACGTTAAATTCAAATGGGCAAGGAATTATTGTTGTGTCTGCCACCCCTCTCCCCTCCCCAATAAAAAAGAGAATGTTCTGTTTCTTAACCCAAAGTAGATGTTACTCCGAACAAATGCTGGTACATGTAATTATTTTTAATCACACATTACATCATAACATTCATCCAAAAACTACCTGGCTCACAATTCACTTAAAATTTAATGAAAACATTATCACTCAAAAGTTATCCTTTCATATTCTATGTTGACAAAGAGTTCCAAAAAAATGCTACCACCATTCGTTCATGTCAATTATCCATGCTCTTTCATCGAGGTTTTGCAACACCAAGAATAATTTCAGACAAGAGGAACAGAAACAAACATAACATAATTTTGATATGAGCATTTCACCAATGCGAAAATATCATACAACTTAAATCAACCAAGGGCAACAACAATAACAACAACAATAAATAAAAATGACAGTGCACCACAAATACAGATGGTCATCTTTGATTTAAACCAGTCATTAATGTACAACACAACATAACACCGGTTCATAACACAGATGCGTTTGTTTTTATAAGGTAATGACATATGTTGGTTTTTCTTTAAAATGCGGTCATTTTGTGAAAAACTCGCAGAGTATATGTATTCTTTCAACTAAGACCAAGACCAGAAATAACTACCAGAGTATCATAACCAAATGAGGCAGATGATGAGGAACCGGCACGGTTGGCCTAGTGGTAAGGCGTCCGCCCCGTGATCAGGAGGTCGTGGGTTCGACCCCGGCCGGGTCATACCTAAGACTTTAAAATTGGCAATCTAGTGGCTGCTCCGCCTGGCGTCTGGCATTATGGGGTTAGTGCTAGGACTGGTTGGTCCGTTGTCAGAATAATGTGACTGGGTGAGACATGAAGCCTGTGTTGCGACTTCTGTCTTGTGTGTGGCGCACGTTATATATCAAAGCAGCACCGCCCTGATATGGCCCTTTGTGGTCGGCTGGGCGTTAAGCAAACAAACAAACAAAGATGATGATAAGATTTAAACAAGTCGCGTAAAGCGAAAATACAATATTTAGTCAAGTAGCTGTGGAACTCACAGAATGAAAGTGAACGCAATGTAATTTTTCAGCAAGACCGTATACTCGTAGCATCGTCAGTCCACCGCTCATGGCAAAGGCAGTGAAATTGACAAGAAGAGCGGGGTAGTAGTTGCGCTAAGAAGGATAGCACGCTTTTCTGTACCTCTCTTTGTTTTAACTTTCTGAGCGTGTTTTTAATCCAAACATATCATATCTATATGTTTTTGGAATCAGGAACCGACAAGGAATAAGATGAAAGTGTTTTTAAATTGATTTCGACAATTTAATTTTGATAATAATTTTTATATATTTAATTTTCAGAGCTTGTTTTTAATCCGAATATAACATATTTATATGTTTTTGGAATCAGCAAATGATGGAGAATAAGATAAACGTAAATTTGGATCGTTTTATAAATTTTTATTTTTTTTTACAATTTTCAGATTTTTAATGACCAAAGTCATTAATTAATTTTTAAGCCACCAAGCTGAAATGCAATACCCAACCCTGGGCTTCGTCGAAGATTACTTGACCAAAATTTCAACCAATTTGGTTGAAAAATGAGGGCGTGACAGTGCCGCCTCAACTTTCACGAAAAGCCGGATATGATGTCATCAAAGACATTTATCAAAAAAATGAAAAAAACGTTCGGGGATTTCATACCCAGGAACTCTCATGTCAAATTTCATAAAGATCAGTCCAGTAGTTTAGTCTGAATCGCTCTACACACACACACACACACGCACACACGCACGCATACACACATGCACATACACCACGACCCTCGTTTCGATTCCCCCTCGATGTTAAAATATTTAGTCAAAACTTGACTAAATATAAAAACAAAGGGACATAAACGCTCTAAGTATAGAAGACAGTCATGCAACAAGAGCAAGTGCGTGTTATGGTAATCCGATCTCTTGGCACCCGAGAGAATAACAAGCACTGAAATAAACTAGCAACTTTCATGCAAAAAAAAAAAGATAAGCGCCACAAGCTTATAATTATGTTCCTCATACTCCAAGGCCCTCTAGATAACACTTACGAACACCTCGAGTCCCCTACTTTCTTTCTTTATTTGGTGTTTAACGTCGTTTTCAACCACGAAGGATTTATCGCGACGGGGACAGGGGGGAGATGGGATAGAGCCACTTGTCAATTGTTTCTTGTTCACAAAAGCATTAATCAAAAACTTGCTCCAGGGGCTTGCAACGTAGTACAATATATTACCTTACTGGGAGAATGCAAGTTTCCAGTACAAAGGACTTAACATTTCTTACATACTGCTTGACTAAAATCTTTACAAAAATTGACTATATTCTATACAAGGGTAAAAGGAGAAACAGAATCCGTTAGTCGCCTCTTACGACATGCTGGGGAGCATCGGGTAAATTCTTCCCCCTAACCCGCGGGGGGTCGAGTCCCCTACAAGCTGACCAGCTTTTATTCCTAACCAGACTGTGCTTTAAATAAATAGCTGAATAAAAGCTTGTCATCTTGTGGTTGACTTTGTGCAGAAGTGTAAGTTGAAGTTATACGTCTACTACATTTAGAATGATTATGTCCCCTTTTTTCTTGGACACGGCCAGAGTAGTTACAACTCATACTAAGACCGATAGCTACTGAGGAAGACAACATGTCACAACCATGAAAGCTCTTAACTTAAATACTTAGTTGTATGTTTAAACACAGGTAAAACATCACCCGCTTCCACGTGACCACCTCTGTCTTTTTAATCAATAATGGCTTTCAGGCATCACAAAGGTGCAGACATCTGCACACAAAAACCAGACACAAAACAACAGACTCAATCATAAAGTATTTTGAGGTTCACCAAGTACTGTTCAGCATGTCTACTGTATAACCCTGTTGGTCAATGTACAATGTATTGCAATCAGGCAGTTCCTCACGGACAGGTAAACAACATTACAAAGCAAAGTCAGCTTGCTGCATGACAGATGCGTTTGTGGCATGTAGAATGGATTGGTGAGGGGGAGTGGGATGGGGGGGGGGGGGGGTCGTGGTGGTAGAGGATTCATGAGCTTGAGACACATGACACACTGTAAGAGAAGCATTCCTTTAAGTTCAAGGATTCATTCTAACTGTCACTGCACATTTTGCAGCTCTAACAGTAGAAGAAGTTCCAAAACTGTTGACAGCACCACAGCTTTTCTCTCTCTCGCCCAATGAATAAGAAATTGACTTTGGATGCGCATAACTTTCTTTGCATGGAAATGTTAAGTCCTCTATCACTGACAACAGAATTAACACTCAGCTCCTGTTAGGTCTGTCAAATTGTTGAGGACAACAGTCTCTCAAACTTTACACAAAACAACAAAATTCCTTTCAAGATGTACAGTATCAATGTCAATTTAGAAGGATTTACACAACATCACAAGTTGTAAGCAAAACATGTAGCATTCGAAATAGCTGGTTAATCCTTACTTCAGCGATGTAATACTTCACATAATGAAACTGTGTGAGTGTGAGCAGATACACAACTGTGTAGGCTGGGAACGGTGAACTTTTACACACAGACATTACCCTTACAGTGGATAATAATCATTCAGCCCAAACTTTCAATGGTACTACTGTGCTTTACACTGTTTTCTTAGAAATACAATGCTTGTGGAATCTGCACTCAAGTATGAATACCTGCCATCTCGAGGCAGCATAGAATTTACAAAAAGAAGTCCAAAACAAATAAGAAAAATGAGCGCTCAATGATTCTTGTGTAAACAGTCCGCTCACCATCTCAGATCTGACCAGGCTTTTAACTCATTGTCTCCCAGGTACGGATATATCCGTACCCACTCATATGGCTCTGTCTGACCATAGACCAAATAGCCTGGACCGCCAACTCGTCACGTGACCCTTCGAGGTTACGACGCTCGACTTTCAGAGGCGCTTAGCGTCCGGTTTGAAAGGCCAGCGATTTGAAGACAGTGAAAAGAAAGCACGCTCCAGTTATTTGTGACAATGGGAGGTGACAATGAACTGGATTTTCCAAAACTCCAAACTAAACTTAACAAAAATCATCGAAAAACATGTTCCATATGCACTTTAGCCGAGTTTATTTTAGCATTTTCAGAACTTACCTCGGCAACTTCGTCCATGTTTACAATTGACACCGGATATGACATCCCCCTGATTTCTGAAAGGCCATGTAAGCGTATGTTCCTAAATGCGAGAGGCCGCTACCTCGTAATAGAGAGAAAGAGCGGAGAGAGAGCTAGTTGGCGGTCCAGGATAAATGGTCTATGATCTGACCAAGTATAGATATATATCCGCTCAGACTGTTAGCTTCAGTCACTTCCTGTAACGTCTATCTAACACCTGCATTCCAGCGTGTTGATACACAGTTACTACACAGTTACTACAATTCTGAGTGACCTGCTGCAGCACACCTGGTCTCGGCTAAAAAAAAATGCTCAACATAGGTGGGGTAGAAAGTGTTTGGGATAAGGCTCTCATCCACTGCGCCAGATACCAAAATGAACAGCCTGGGTGCTCTTCTGTGCACTGTGGGAACTTGCTTGATGAATTCATACCATAAACACATACTAGTGGCTTTTTCCAGATACTATTCATCAACACATTCCAACTGACCACAGCAAGCAGATAGTGTGTTGATTTTTGGTTTGTGTCCAGGAGGCATGGCCTTGTCTTTCTTTCTTTATTTGGTGTTTAACATCGTTTTCAACCACGAAGGTTATATCGCGACGGGGGAAGGGGGGAGATGGGATAGAGCCACTTGTCAATTGTTTCTTGTTCACAAAAGCACTAATCAAAAATTTGCTCCAGGGGCTTGCAACGTAGTACAATATATTACCTTACTGGGAGAATGCAAGTTTCCAGTACAAAGGACTTAACATTTCTTACATACTGCTTGACTAAAATCTTTACAAACATTGACTATATTCTATACAAGAAACACTTAACAAGGGTAAAAGGAGAAACAGAATCCGTTAGTCGCCTCTTACGACATGCTGGGGAGCATCGGGTAAATTCTTTACCCCGGGGGGTGGCATTTTCACATGTAAATTTAAGCCTGGCCAGATATGAGATGGTGAGCCAAACTATTTAGTGTGCCAAAAACATTACCAAATTAAGACTAAAACAACGTTCATGTTAATACTCTGCCATACACACACCGGGCACTGCTGCATGAAAGAAGCCTCCCCCGCCCCCACCCCTTCCCAAAAAAGAAAAAAACCCCACAAACAAACAAACAAGCAACAGCAAAACATCAGAAAGTAAAACATAAAAACAACCAAAAAATGCCTTTCAGTCTTTGGTATATCTCCTGAGACAGGTGCAAGCAGAAGCAATGTCCACATCAGCTGTCTGCCATGAGCACAGTATCATCTTCCTCCACTCCCTGTACATGAGTTTTGCCAGGGTGTCAGCGCCAGCCTTTCAGGTCCTGGTGGGTCATGACAGTCTTGTGTTCCTCCATGAACTCTCGCACTAGGCGCTTGGCTTCCTCCTTGCCTGTCAAAACACACAGACAATTGTCAAAAGAGTCAGATACAGAATTGTTTGCGTTCATAGAGAATTGTCAAAAGAGTCAGGAACAGAATATTGTTTGCGTCCATAGAGAATTGTGAAAAGAGTCAGATACAGAACTTTTTGTATTGATAGAGAAATGTCAAAAGAGTCAGGAACAGAATAATGTTTGTGTTCATAAAAAATTGTCAAAAGAGTTCTTTCTTTCTTTCTTTATTTGGTGTTTAACGTCGTTTTCAACTACGAAGGTTATATCGCGACAGGGGAAGGGGGGAGATGAGATAGAGCGACTTGTCAATTGTTTCTTGTTCACAAAAGCACTAATCAAAAAAATGCTCCAGGGGCTTGCAACGTAGTACAATATATTACCTTACTGGGAGAATGAAAGTTTCCAGTACAAAGGACTTAACATTTCTTACATACTGCTTGACTAAAATCTTTACAAAAATTGACTATATTCTATACAAGAAACACTTAACAAGGGTGAAAAGAGAAACAGAATCCGTTAGTCGCCTCTTACGACATGCTGGGGAGCATCGGGTAAATTCTTCCCCCTAACCCGCGGGAGGTTGTCAAAAGAGTCGGATACAGAATTTTCTGCCTTGATAAAGAATTGTCAAAAGAGTCAGGAACAGAACTTTTTGCATTGATAAAGAATTGTCAAAAGAGTCAGGAACAGAACTTTTTGCATTGATAGAGAATTGTCAAAAGAGTCAGGAACAGAACTTTTTGCATTGATAGAGAATTGTCAAAAGAGTCAGGAACAGAACTTTTTGCGTTGAGACACGCATACTTCCGGGTACAGCAGAAGCCCCCTGTTTAAGACCTCCAAAGTCTGCAAGAATATCGGGTCTTTAAAAAAAGAGGGAGAAAATATGAGAAAGAGGGTCTTTAAAGGGAGGCGGTCTTAAACAAGGGGGTCTTAATTGAAATGGGGTTCCCGCTGTACTGAAATGACAGAGTACTGTAACTAATGTTACCTTTACAATAGTACAGGAAGAGAGAATGATGGTCGAAAGAAAAACAGAAGTTTTACTATTGACAGAGTCAAGGATGACAGAAAGTTATATGCCTTCTTCTTTCTTCAGCGTTCCAGAATTTTCTGGTTACGTGTGAGCTTGTTTGCCCATTTGGGTTCCCCACACTATACTCTGAGAGCATAGTCAGCTTCACTCCGCTTTCGTTGGGTAGGCATGCTGGGTATTTTCGTGTTTCAACAACCCACCAAACTCCGACATGGATTACAGGATCTTTTCCGTGCGCACTTGGTCTTGTGCTTGCGTGTACACACGAAGGGGGTTAAGTCACTAGCAGGTCTGCACATAAGTTGACCTGGGAGATCGGAAAAATCTCCACTCTTAACCCACCAGGCGGCAGCGACAGGGATTCGAACTCACGACCTCACGATTAGGAGGCCAACGTCTTACCACCACGCCACTGCGCCCGTCAGTTATATGCCTAAACCATCATCAGCATTCTACACATCAATCAAAGTTTTCCTGCAGCTCAAACTTGAAAGGGAATTCATTGGAAATATTGCTTTTAATATAAATGCATAATTCAGCTATCAGAACACCCATTCAAAGCCATAGCTCAGCATACAACATTAATGGGAACTAATTAATCACAAGAAATTTCACAATCATTTGATTGTTCTGCTAAGAACAACTAATTAACAGAATTAACATACACATCCAACACAACAGATTAGAAGAAAAACAGTGGAAATTTGATTTACATTTTGAACTAGTATTAATGTGAACTGTTCCAGTACGTCACAGTAATGAAGAAGACAAATATTTATCTTCATAATCCTCGCAAAAACACAAATTTGCTGGTGAATTAAGACGTTTAATGGTTTATATAAACCAACACAAAACATGTGTTAGTCAATGTGTTAATTAATACTGAATAGTTATATCAAAGGAAAACAAAAGTTAGTCAACATACGAGACTTCAATTATTGTACCAAAATTAAAAAAAGTCAGTCAAAACTTTCAAAAGTTTTTTAAAAGGGAAAAAAAGAAAGAAAAAAAAAGTGGTCAATATATTACGACATGCAGGAGGGTTCCAGGCTATCTGGTTCAAAATGAAAACAATGAAAAATTATTTCTACGCTATACATGTACATTAACAAGAAGAGCAAACGCTCGATCGAGTCACTTTCGCAGTTCTGAATATTATATGAGGCATCAGATGGACAGGAAGAAATTGCTATTCACAACACAATGAGTCACGTTCACATAAAATTTGAGCCCGGTCACTTTTATAGTTTCCGAGAAAAGCCCAACGTTAAGTTGTGTGTTGCCGAACAGAAAAGGCTAGTTATCTCCCTTGTTTTTCTGATAACGTTCGTAAAAGGCTACAGATGTAAATACTTTGATGTAAAGAATAATCCTACAAAGTTTCAATCACATCCGATGAACTTTGTCAAAGATATAAAATGTCTAATTTTTCCTTTGACGCTGACCTGTGACCTTGAAAAAGGTCAAAGGTCAACGAAACCATCGTTAAAGTGTAGAGGTCATTGGAGGTCACGACTAAACAAAATATGAGCCCGATCGCTTTGATAGTTTCCGAGAAAAGTCCAACGTTAAGGTGGTGTCTACGGACGGCCGGCCGGACGGCCGGCCGGACAGACTAACACTGACCGATTACATAGAGTCACTTTTTCTCAAGTGACTCAAAAAAACACCACTTCCTCCCTCTTCAAATACTCGTCCAATTTGGATGAACTTTTCCTCATTACAAAGTAAATACATCAATATTTTAAGGAGAAGGCTAACTCATCCGCAAAATTGTGTTCCGAATCATGCCCCAGAAATAAAATTTCACCACTGCTCTAATTGCACATCAACACACTATTGCCCTAATATTTGATCATAAATGAGACCACTATAACAGAGTTCATATCGTGGATTTCCTAAGCATTGGACAGTGGAGTTTTAGTTTTCAGTTTCAACTTATATTTTTTTAATTCTATTGAGAGCAGAATATTTGATAAGGGAGAAGGATAATAAATGTGAGATTTCGGTGAGATCCAGTAATTGAAATGTGCAGTAATTTGTAAACCTCACTTCTCCGGCACAAAACAAGCGTTTCTGCTTCCTGTACCATACTCAGTGAGTCAGTTGTCATTCACATAAAGCAATACAAAACAGGTTTCCTGTTACAGAAAGGAAAGAGAGAATGCTTTATCAATTATGTCCTACAGGCTAAATATTTCGCCTCTTAAGGACAAGATATGGGTTATATGATTCGAGTTTTACGCCCTCATGCCTTTTGATCAGATACACAAGTGTATGCGTGTTTAGGTGGTTTCGCGTTTGCTGAGTAAAAACAAAAAGCAACAGCTCAGATATTACATGTATTTCAATGGGACACAAAGTTAGTAAAACATTTCTCAAACCTAAAACTCTCTACAATAATATATTGTACCATCGTATGTTGTTTTCTTAACTTTAAAAAAAATTCACTGTCCATGGCTTAGAACATGCACTGCAGAAAAGCTAGTGGAGACATTACCAAACCAATGACGTACACCACACCACTCCACATTAGTCGCACGAGTCGAGTGCACTAGACAGACGGTGGGACAAGACGACACTCAGACAACGCATGGAAAAGAAAAAAGTTTGAATCACATACAATTACCAGACGTTGGCAGTCCCTTGGTAGTCTCCATCACGTGGTGGGATATGGCCCTTGCAACACTCTTGAACAGCTCCTGAATAAACATAAAGGGCGAGTATGTATTTTAGAGGAAATCAAGGCTATTAAGGCTTGTCGACAGAAGTCAATCAATCAATCAATCAATCAATGAAGCTTATATCGCGCATATTCCGTGGGTACAGTTCTAGGCGCTCTGCAGTGATGCCGTGTGAGATGAAATTTTATACGGCCAGTAGATTGCAGCCATGTCGGCGCATATTTACCTTTCACGGCCTTATTCCAAGTCAAACGGGTATGGTAGACAATTATTAACTGTGCCTAAGCAATTTTTCCAGGAAAGACCCTTTTGTCAATCGTGGGATCTTTAACGTGCACACCCAATGTAGTATACACGGTGGGTGGTTCGGACACCGAAGAGAGTCTGCACACAAAGTTGACTCTGTGAAAATAAATTTCCGCCGAACCTGGGATCGAACTCGCGCTGACAGCGGCCAACTGAATACAAATCCAGCGCGCTACCAACTGAGCTATATCCCCGCCCCCAAGAAGTGTCCCAGTATCACTAAAAACAAGAATAGTGACAAAAACAGAAATCTCCCGTGGGTTTGGGGAGTGAAGGGTAAGAAAGAATTCCAGCATGGGGAGGAAAAACATTAACTCTTACCAGTTCGGGGGTTTTAGGGCATATTTTAGAGTGCTGTTGGTGCCTACTTGCCGAGTGGCTATCTGGGGTCATATTCTAAATGAAATATAGAAAGTTATATATCAAATGAAAGGAAAATGAATAAGCTTTTCATATTTGCAAAGATAATTGTGCTATCTTTAAAGGTAAAAATGGTTATGGGGGTGACAACATGATTTTTGTTGAAATTTGTACGCCCATTTTTTGGAACACGTGACAAACACAAAGAAGAAATTTTTTTTGATTTCAGTTTATTTTAGATATGCTGCTAACTAGTCTGTGTTGGCATTCATTTTACATAACATAGCAAAGTTTTATTGAGTTTTGCTGATAAACAAAAAAGTTATTGTCACCTGAATACCCCCACCCAAATTTCAAAATTGGACATTTCATGACATACGCATGCCTAAGGAAAAAACAAAAAAATCTGTTTACGGTATCCCGACCGACCCTATTTTTTCGCGCGACCCTAAACTTTTTTTTTTGGCATTTGGAAGAAAAAAAAAAAAAAAAAAAAAGGCTTTGCTTTTGGGCAAAATAACTTGAAACAAGAGGCGAAGAGCCTTCAAGGCTCCCGTAAGAAATCGACAAACAGTAACACAAACTCAATCACTCCGTCACACATACACACACACAGTAAGCATAGACACGGTGCAAGAGTGGGAGACGCTAGATCTAGATCTGTCTGTCTGCAGCCTACTTACGAGTTACGGGGACATGACTGCCACTGAGATCGACACTGCCCTTTCGACAGCGCTTCCTCGCGCAGACACTGAAAACACGCTGTGCAGATCAACCTGTAGGAAATCTCCTTTGGTATCATCTTCTTTATCTATTTTTTCTGGAGCCGCTACGAAACCGAACAATGTGAAATCGTCTTCCCCGAATCGGCGAATGCAGCTCGGTTAGAACTGAGAAGTGAATCTATACCACAATCCTTCACGCGATCTGACCTAACCTTGACCCCTGACCTGGTCTACATACCACACACAACACAAATCAGTCACCTGTTTTTACCCCCCCACCCCCAAAAACCCACCACCACCCGTTTTCTTTGGATACACACTTTATCTACATACGTGCCGACGAAATGTTGATCATTGCTTCAATACTTTGAAGCTGTTGCTTGGATAATAACCCGGTAAAATTAGTATTTCGGTGTTCAGTCAAATGTTAAAGTTTCTATCACACACGCACACACGCACGCACGCACAGACAGACAAAAGTTAGCATCACATAGGCTACACTTCGTGAGCCAAATATGGTTTTTTGGAGAAAAAAAAATTAAAAAAATTAAAAATAAAAAAGGTCTTTCGTTTTTGGCAAAATAACTTAAACATATGTTTTTGTGGGGGGAAAAAAAATAAATAAAAAAATGCCGAACTACCGACCCTATTTTTTTGGCCTATGTTACCGTCAACAGACTATTTTTATTTTTTTGCCTGATAATGCATTCCTATAACTAACTTATAACAAAAACCCAGCTTGTTTCTGTCATAAAGTGTGTCTAACATATGAGTTTATCGACTGTCCAACCCATCCAATGTAAAATAATCAAATTTTTTTGGATAATTAGATAATTGGTCAGTGGAAAACTACAGCTTGCTTACGATGGGTAAGGGAGCGAACTGGTAAGAGTTAAAGGGTCAGTCAGAGAACCGGAAACACTGAATTTTCTTTTCAGGCCTTATGATTTCTTTCCACACTTACTTTTTATTTTTTTCCCCTTTCACCATTTCAAACTGTAACTCATGCTAAAAAGCTGAGAGAAAACGTTACCTTGTTGGCAAAACGCCCAGCCTTGTAGTGGGGTGTCAGGTACTTAACCACCAGATCGGCCACGCCCCTCTTGGCCTGCTCCGCCCCCTCTGCACTCTCCCCCCCCTTCCTTCTTCCTGCACGCTTGCCTCCCTTGCCTCCTGCCTTAGCTCCCTTCCCGCTGTGTTTCTCTTCTTTGCTGGAAGAGGCTGAAGATGTCTTTTCCTTGTCTGAGGAATGTTTCTTGTGGGGGGATGGGGATTCTTTCTTGAGGGGGGATTCTTTCTTGTGGGGGGATTCTTTCTTGTGGTTGTCTGAAGATTTGCTGTGGGACGATTCCTTCCTGGCTTTCTTGTGTGGCGGTTCAGGTTTAACTAGATCTTCCCATCCCGGCTGAAAGAAGATAGACTTGAAAAAAACACTGGGTCACAAAGCCACTACAACTTGAAGTACAACAGCATCACTCGGTACATAATAGCTTTCGCTGCTGCAATCTTAAAGTCTAAACTAAACATGGCACAGTTTGCAACCTTAAATCATATAAATGCCTGGTATCCACGTCAGAGTTCTTCACATAAATGAGTTAACCCACACACTGCTTGTCACAACATTACAGTAGATATTGTGTCAACTGGCTGTCGCAACATTACGGTAGATACTGTGTTAGCTGGTTGTCGCGACATTTTCGGTAGATATTGTGTTAGCTGGTTGTCGCGACATTACGGTAGATATTGTGTCAGCTGGTTGTCGCGACATTACTTCAGCTGGTTGTCGCGACATTACGGTAGATATTGTGTCAGCTGGTTGTCGCGACATTATGGTACATATTGTGTCAGCTGGTTGTCACGACATTGCGGTAGATATTGTGTCAGCTGGTTGTCGCAACATTACAGTAGATATTGTGTCAGTTGGTTGTCACGACATTATCTACCCAATGGTCTTTATAGTGGACAGACAAACAAATAATTATGGTTTAAAAAAAAAGTAAATTTAGTCCCATATTTAGCCACTTTTGGTCATAGGGGAGCGAGATCTCAACGAGTCTCAGGCCAGTTTTATGAGAGCGGTGCCTGTTCCTCTTCCTCGCTACCTTCGCCTTCAATGGCTCTAAACAGGGTCAGGTTCCCATTTCTAGCTGGGCGGACTGGAGAATGCTCAAACAAATCCGGTATTTGTACTCGCCCCGGCCAGGGATCGAACCCTGGCAACCTCCAGCATGAGAGACAAGCACAAAAATTAATAGAAATATTTTTGAATTTGATTGATCATTTCAACAAAGGACACAAGCATCACAAAACATTACCCTTTGATTAGCAATAGCAAGATAATAGACAGTCAAACAAACACAATTAAATGCTACACAAACATTCAAATGCATACCCGTTTAGTGGTTTTCCGGGGGTCATGAGTACTGTTCTTGGCTTCTTTACTTCTGGAGAACAGAAAATACACCTGAGTCAGTCTGATCTTAATTAACAACATAGGGAGAGAGTTTAACAACATAGAGAGAGAGAGAGAGAGAGAGAGAGAGAGAGAGAGAGAGAGAGAGAGAGAGAGAGAGAGAGAGAGAGAGAGAGAGAGAGAGAGAGAGAGAGAGAGAGAGAGAGAGAGAGAGAGAGAGAGAGAGAGAGAGAGAGAGAGAGAGAGAGAGAGAGAGAGAGAGAGAGAGAGAAATTGTTACCAAGTCTAAACCCATCCATTTTGGTTGCCCACATACAATCATTCTATCTGTACTCCAGTGATGTACATTTTTCCAGCAGCCTTTAGGACAATTGTCCTGAAGACTGAAAATCAATAGGACACAGTGTCCTGAGATTGCAATTTCAATAGGACAAAAACACGACTCGTAAAACCACATTTAAAAAGATTTTTCAGATTAAATTCTTCCACCTTCCGCGACTGTCACCATCACTCTCCACTTCGACGGTTCGTTCTCGGTTGACGTTGTTGTTGGTTCAGCTATAGCCACAGTGGCTGGCGAACGCAGCATGGACATCAATGTCTGCTGATTTTTTATCTGCTTTGAGCTTTTTTTTTCGGACCCATGTCGTTTCTCTTTCGTTTTATTTTCGTTCGAACGCACAACGGTTTTTCCGGATATTATGACGAAAAGTAATGCCTTGCGCATGTGCGAACATGCACGGGTGGTTCCCATTGGTTTAAACGATTTATTGCTGAGCCACTCGAGGCACCATATGGGTTCGGTTTTCTTTTTTTATTCTTGATCCAACTTGAAGATAAATTAATTCAAAGAATCAGATCCCATATGGTGCCTCGTTCACTCAACAAACTGGTCACACGCAGTGCATACTTTCGCTTGGCAAAACCGAAACCAGCTTTCCTCACGCAGTGTTTACTTTCGCTTGGCAAAACCGAAACAAGCTTTCCTCTTGAAAATAACTGAACAGTCCGCATGTCCGCTTCATTGTCAAAAACGATCGGACCCATGACCACTTCTTCTGTAGGTTAATCGGACCTGTGTCCTGCTGGTGTTAAAGCTATAGGTCCTGGGGAAATTGGATCGGTCAGAGACCGGAGACCGACTAAAATGTACATCACTGGTACTCAAGCACACAAGACTTATCTCACCTGGAACTACTAGTGGAAGTATGATGATGACTTTTATCCTTTGACTTCAGCGAACCATTCAACTTGAGAGGCCGAGGAGGAGGAGGAGAAGGAGGAGGAGAAGGAGGAGGAGGGGGAGGTAGCTCTTCCACTTCCTCCTCTCTCTCTGGCTCTGGTACATAATCCTCTCGCTCCCAGAAATACACAATCCTTGGCGCTGCTGGCTTGCTAGGACAGCTAGTATCTGACACACCACTGTGATTTGCATTATCACAGTTACTCTGGTCTGCATGTGTAGTGTTGCTAGTGCTGGCTACAGTCTGTTCAGAAACAAAACCAGAATCGTCTCTGATTGAGTTTGGGTTGCCCCCCTCTGTGTCTTTGTCCTCGTCAGAATCGCCACCAAACAAATCCTGTATGTCGAGGTAATTGTTGTTTCCTTTCTTTGTATCTTCATCGCCATGATTGTCCGTACCACTTGTGTCTTTGGCGTCCACTACACTGGGAGTGTCTGAATCGTCGCTGTGACTAGAACCTGCATCCTTACTGCAGGAAGGGTTTGCTACTGGGGACGAGGAACTGGAATTGGATTCATCCTTCGGAGAATCTGAGGCAGCTATTTCCTCCATGTCTGGATCTTGGTCCTCACTGGCACTATAAGTCTTTTCTTGGAACATGCCCCCATTGCCCATCTTGCTTGGAAGCTGGCTGGCTTTCACAAATGGTGAATATTCAGAAAAGTCTGGTGCATGATTGTCTTGTCTCTCCAAATCTGTCTCTGACTCAGACTCAGCTTCAGACAACCTGCTACACTCTCTCTCCTCTGCTTCCCCATCTTCATCTTCATCATCAGATGCTGGCCTTATCTTTGAGAAGCATTCATGTGGAGTTTTTTCTTGAGTAAGTTTTCTGATCTCACAGACCAGTTTCATGACAGACACCTTGTACATCATGGCTTGCTTGCTGCCCAAGAACACACCGTGTTCAAGGTCAAGGGCACAACACCGGGTCTCGTGGTCGGCACCTCGCATGCGGTCAAGGTCTTCTTCGAAGGCAGCCACAAAGTTTTCGTAAAGTGCTTTTTCCAGCATCTCATAACAGTGTTCCCTTGTCTGCAACACAAAGGAAATGTTATCAGTTTCTCAAAAATCACCCAAACAATACAATTTATTTGCAAGAAAGAACCATGAGAACTCAAAATAAAAAATAGTAACCTCTGTTTACCCACCTCTCTGCCATCAGAAGCCCCACAGTTAACAAAACAAACACACACAAAAACAGAAAACTGCCAATTTCCTCAGCATCAAGATTCGACCTTCATAACACTAGAATAAGCCCACTGGTCCAAATATTTTTGTCACCAAGTAACAACATGTCCACTGCTTTCATCCACAACTCCACAGTTTATTCAAAATGAACCGTTTGTTTTGAGCTTTAAAAAAAGGCAAGAAATGGAAAAGGAAATAAATCAATCAAGAAAGAAAATACAGTGGTAACATGACAAATCTTGACAACACTAACTTGAAAGTTCTGCATGATTTAACCATTAAAGAACAAACTTCCATAGACTTTGTTTCTTTTGTATTGTAACGGAAGGTTCTGTCTGTCTTCTTCTAAGCTTATTGGCTCACGAAGTGTAGCCTATGCGATCGTAACTTTGTCTGTCTGTGCGTGCGTGCGTGCGTGCATGTGCGTGCGTGCGTGCGTGTGTATGTCTGTGGTAGAAACTTTAACATTTCGTCATTTGAAGACGTCACATTATGGCGTAAGAGGGTTAGACGTCACGCGAAGGAATGTCTCGGTCATTGTTATTTTGAGCGGGCCGAGACTATTTGGCAGTCATGTCTGTAAGTAGGCTACATGCAGACAGACAGATCTAGATCTAGTGTCTCGCTTTCTTGCACAGTGTCACCTATGCTTACTGTGTGTGTGTGTGTATGTGTGACGGAGTGATTGAGTTTGTGTTACTGTTTGTCGATTTCTTACGTGAGCCTTGAAGGCTTCGCCTCTTGTTTTTCCAATCTCTCTCTATCGACTCTCCTTATAAATTCAATTTCTGAGAAATGTTTGTCAATGTTTTTTGTTTTGCCGAGGAATACTCCGGTCAAAACTGGTCCTTCTGTTTCCATGTTTGCATGTGGTGAGTACATTTTTTATTGTTATTTTGTTCATGACAAAATTAAGAGTCGCACATCCAAGCAACACATGCATTTCAAACCTTGACTGCGAGTTTAGGCACTCGCTGACTCTCTGCATCACGTAGAGGACACCAGGCTGAAGGGGCCTCGAACTCTTCCTCCTTTTTCTTGCTCGCACCGCTGTTCTCCCCCTTTTTCTGCAAAACACATTCCAATAGTTACAGTCATGTTCTGTTATGCCTTTGCTGCCCTACATGACAACCCACATAACGAGCAGTAAGTAAGTAAGTCTGTTATGCCTTACATGAAGGTATCACTACCAGCAACTGGCAGCCAACATAAAATAACACACTGTAATTTACAGACTACAAAGTCTGTGAGTTTAATTATTAGCGCATCACCCTTTTCTCGACTAGCATACCCATCATAGTTAGTTGTTCGTCCTGATCCCAGGTTAAAGCTGATCGGAAGCATGGAACATGCTCCGGATGTTGTGAAAAACTTGTCCAAGATAAAGGGGCTCTTACTCTACCAGACCGCTGAAAATCCTGACAGTTATTTCCAGAAAACGTCTAGTACCCCTGTGGAAGTGACATCCCATTCTGAAAGAGGAGCGACAGTTTTAAGTTCTCTCAGTGGGCAATGAACCTCATACGGGGTTATATCCGCTTATTGCCAATGGGGGTTCCAATTCCACCGTCGTTCCAATTATTACTCACCCCCTTTCTGAGTTTAAACTGGCTGTTGAGTATCTTTTCTCTTTGCATTTTCTCCTTCTGCTCCACCCTCTGGTTGTAATTGTACTCCCCCTCCTCATCCCCACTGTTGCCTCCATAGTCGTCATTTTCCCTGAAATAAACAAAGGGTAAGAATATAAAAAAATAAAAATAAAAGCAAGTTTATGGAATTTGTCCAATTATGGACACACCGAAACATTCACAACTACGTTTGTTTGTTTGTTTGTTTGTTTGCTTAACGCCCAGCCGACCACGAAGAGCCATATCAGGGCGGTGCTGCTTTGACATATAACGTGCGCCACACACAAGACAGAAGTCGCAGCACAGGCTTCATGTCTTACCCAGTCACATTATTCTGACACCGGACCAACCAGTCCTAGCACTAACCCCATAATGCCAGACGCCAGGCGGAGCAGCCACTAGATTGCTAATTTTAAAGTCTTAGGTATGACCCGGCCGGGGTTCGAACCCACGACCTCCCGCTCACTGGGCGGACGCCTTACCACTAGGCCAACCGTGCCGGTTTCACAACTACGTACGCCTAGTGGTCTTTGTAGTGGACGAACATACAGATACTGAGACAACCAAAAGAAAAGGGACTCAACTCTTCTATATATCAAGATGACTAGAATCTATAAAACGTAAGATCAGTTACAACAAATGAATCACAACAAAGTCCATAAATGTTAAGTCGATCACAACAAGTCCAAACAAAATGTAAACTCAGAAATGTTGGTAAAAGATGCAGAACGATTTTGAACATTAAAAATTGGATGACACGATGTTTTCACAGCTGACAGTAAACTAAGGTCAAAGGACCGGAATATGCTCCACCAGACTAAACTCTAATGGTTCGTTTGTTGACTAAATTGATCCTAGCTTTGGACCATCTACCTTATTCTCTCAGAATCAATCATCAATTGGGGTGTTGCAGGTAGCTCTGTCTCCTCCTTGGGGATGAAGCTACCAGGGGAAGGGATTATAATAATAATAATAATAAGAACATTTATATAGCGCTAAATCAAAAACTTTCGTTAAAAAGGCTTGCTCTAAGCGCTTGACATCTAAACTAAAACGTCATTCACACTCTTTACAATGATGTACAAGAACTTCATGTCACACTCTTTCATTCAGTATAGCACCATTCACACAGTTGTTATTCTGTACAAGACAATAAGTTAGTCTAACATTTAGAATGTTCATAAGATGCAAGATTGTGTTGGAGGTGCGGGTAGAGGGGTAGCCCTCCCGGTGCTCCCCCTTGGACCTCCCTAGTCTAGGACCCTGGGTCTTCGCGAGGTGGCCTTTGTGGCGTAATCCCTCCGGACTAGCATAACGTTTCCCTATCCCAAGACCGACCGTGCGTGGTCTATGACCACATCCTCTATGAGGTGACCCTATCAACTAGGCAGCGCAAGCCCCTAGGCAAAACACGGCGGATCTAGAGGAGAGAACCTCGATAAAAAACCTGAGCTGCCATGAAGACGGAGCATGTTGGCTGAGGACAGCGGGCAGACCTCCTGTGCCGACACCCATCTACAGGAGAAAACCAGGCATGCACGCATCAAACCCAACATGGCCATACAAAAACAAAAAAAAAATCATCAATTAAATACTATCAACCCACCAATATGTGCAGCATTTTCTACCACTGTGAAAGTTGCTGTTTTCTTTTGTTTTATTTCTGAACTTTTGGTAAAATTTTCTCTTTCTTTATCCTGCAGCTCTTGTGCTAAACTATCACTGGGTACAATCAGCCAAAATGTATCCCTCCCTGTCTTTTTCACCTGTTAGACAACCACCCACCACAAGGCTGATTCCTTAGCGCGGTGTGGTGGTTTGAGTGCCTCGATGACCCGGAGAGCTATGCCAGCGGGAGTGTAAACTCCTGGTAGGGCCACCCAAGCTGGACAGGTCAAAGGGTAGAGGTCAGACTAATTCAGCCACCTCTCCCCGAGGCTAATGGGGTATGAGAAGGATCACTCAGACAAACAAGAAGGGCAAAGCCCATACGACTCACATGCTTTACACATTTTTCCTACCAAAATACATGTGACCTTGACCCAAGGTCAAGGTCATCCAAGGTCATGCAACACAAAGCTGTTAATTCAAGACATAGGAAGTACAATGGTGCTTATTGGCTCTTTCTACCATGAGATATGGTCACTTTTAGTGGTTCACTACCTTATTTTGGTCACATTTCATAAGGGTCAAAGTGACCTTGACCTTGATCATATGTGACCAAATGTGTCTCATGATGAAAGCATAACATGTGCCCCACATAATTTTTAAGTTTGAAACAGTTATCTTCCATAGTTCAGGGTCAAGGTCACTTCAAAATATGTATACAATCCAACTTTGAAGAGCTCCTGTGACCTTGACCTTGAAGCAAGGTAAACCAAATTGGTATCAAAAGATGGGGCTTACTTTGCCCTATATATCATATATAGGTGAGGTATTGAATCTCAAAAACTTCAGAGAAAATGGGAAAAATATGAAAAATAGCTGTTTTTTAGGCAACATTTATGTCCCCTGCGACCTTGACCTTGAAGCAAGGTCAAGATGCTATGTATGTTTTTTGGGGCCTTGTCATCATACACCATCTTGCCAAATTTGGTACTGATAGACTGAATAGTGTCCAAGAAATATCCAACGTTAAAGTTTTCCGGACGGACGGACGGACGGACGTCCGGACGGACGGACGGACGGACGGACGGACGACTCGGGTGAGTACATAGACTCACTTTTGCTTCGCATGTGAGTCAAAAAACCAAGGACGGGGGACGTTCTGCAGCCATGGACGGCAAGTCTCCTACGACAAGGAAAAGTCGGAGAAGAAACCACTGCTGAAGACGGATGCGCTGGGCCAAAGTGCGCGTAACGACAGTGCAACGCATTTCACTCCCATGATGGACAACGACGATTCAACACGTGATGGTGCGCTACTTGTGGAGTCCTCCCGGGCTGGTAGAGTGCCGGGCCCTATGCCTCAAAGGGGCCCAACCCAAGCTGGAGTGATGAAGGAAGACCCCAGATACGCTGCAGTATTCCTGGCGTTGGCAAGAAAGACTCCCAGAGCTGTGCTGAACTGAAGTCTCTCACCATTGAACACATCCACAACTCCTACCCCCAACGCCAATGGACTCATGTATACACTGACGGATCTGCCGACCAGGCTGTCAGAAGTGGTGGTGCCGGAATCTACATAAAGTACCCAGGAGGTCGAGAAGAAGAACACATCTCCCTCGCTACCGGCCTCTACTCCACCAACTTCAAGGCTGAAGCAGTAGCGCTTCAGACAGGTGCAGCCCACATTGAGCACAGTCCACTCTCCTCCAACAACGTTGTGTTCTTCAGCGACGCAAAGTCAGTCCTGCAGGCCTTAGACACTGCCAGAGACAAAGAACTGAATGACCTGTCATCCGCCTTGACCTCCCTGTGCAGAGCCCACACAGTCGTGCTGCAATGGATCCCCTCTCACTGCAACATACTAGGCAACGAAGCCGCAGATACTCTGGCAAAGGAGGGCACTACGAAGGACCAGAATGACAGATCAACCACCTTCAAAGAAGCCAAGACCATCATCAAGGCCAAGCAACACAAAAAGTGGTTGCAGCAGCTCCCACACTACAACAAAAACAACGCCTTTCACCTGCTCACAAGGTCTGAGCAGGTCCACATATTCAGGCTGCGGACAGGCCACAACCGAATGAACCACCACCTTTTCCACAAGTTCAGAATTGGCCAGTCAGACCAGTGCCCTTGTCAAACAGGCAGCATGACAACGGAACACCTGCTGCAGACTTGCCCACTACACGATGGCCTCAGGAGCCAGATCTGGGCGGAGGCGACCACGGTGCAAGGGAAGCTCTATGGCAGTCTGGACGACCTACAGCGCACGGCAACATTTGCGCGGAGAACCAGCGTTTCCATCTGAGTGATCGACAAGAAGAAAAAGACACCCACAAACTTAGTAAATACAACTCTTTTTTGCGCATCAAGTTTTTCTTTCTAGACCTGACAGAATAAAACACACACTCATTCAGTGATTCACACAGCATGCGTACAGACAAAAAACACACACAAATATTTAATACATCCAACGTGCGCACACACACAGAGTAACACACACACACACACACACAGAGTGACACACACACTCACGTCACACACACACACACACACACACACACACACACACACACACACCACTCACCGTTTCTGCCCTTTTCTTCCTCCACCATACATGTCAACATCATCAGTACACATCATGGCCCCTCCCTTCACTCCTTTGCGCATGGTACCGTAGTTGCCGGACTGCAAGTTCTGCAAATCTAGCTCCACCTTCTTTGGGTCATGACACACATCGCACGCTCTGTCACAGGCTGGCTTCTCGTCACCAAAGAACGTGGCTATACTCCAATGGCGGCACCTACGATGAAGACAGCATTTCAGAATGTTGAAGACATACTTGTATACACACACTGCAAAACAGACTTAAAATGACACAATGAAAGGTAAGTGTCCACCGTTTAACATCATCCTATCCACTGAACGCAGTTACTCTAAAATCACACAAAAAGTTTTAAAATATGCACACATATACTGAGAAACACAATGAAGAATAATTGTTTATCTATTCCTATCATCACAAACTGGGCACGAAAGTAAACAAAGGGTCTAAATAAGTGAGTGAAAAATTGAAGGACTGTTTTGTCTGAAGATGGGAAAAGGCCATTTTACACTGTGCTGCTTGAACCATAATTATATATTGGGAACTGTTGCTTGCAGCTGTACTGTACTGTACAGGTACTACTTTTAAGTGTAAAAAGCACTCACTTGAGAGTTTCACAGAACATCACCAGGGCATTGAAACTGTCTTCTGATGCTTTCTTCTGGGCTTTTGCCATCTCTGCATTTTTCTGCAGAAACAATGCATTCAACTTAAAAAATAAGCACAGGAAAGTATTGTTACAAAATACTGATATACCTTAATCACGCTAGAAAACAATGTTATCCGATAAAAAGGTCTGGATTCCAATGCATCTCAAAGAGATGTATATTGTTTACTGGGAAAAAGGACAAGGTAAGGTAATGCAGTCTACTCAAAAGTATGTGTGCAGATGCAGGCAGTACCAGTGCAAAAAAAAGAGAGAAGAAAACACCAACCATACCAGCATTTGCTCATGTACCTTCACTGCCAAACAAACACCCCTAACACAAAAACTTTCTTTCTTTCTTTATTTGGTGTTTAATGTCGTTTTCAACCACGAAGGTTATATCGCGACGAGGGAAAGGGGGGAGATGGGATAGGGGAAAGATGGGATAGAGCCACTTGTTAAGTGTTTCCTGTTCACAAAAGCACCAATCAAAAAATTGCTCCAGGGGCTTGCAACGTAGTACAATATATGACCTTACTGGGAGAATGCAAGTTTCCAGCACAAAGGACCAAACACCTCCTACACACCGCTTGACCAAAATCTTTACAAACATTGACCACACTCTATACAAGAACCACTAAACAAGGGTAAAAGGAGAAACCCAATCCGCTAGTCGCCTCCTACGACATGCGGGGTGCAGAGAAATAAGGATGTGGAAAAGAAGACTTTTGGTAAGTGAAATAAAGGTGATGGATCCAGTCAGATAGAAATAAGACAACAAGAAAAGAATTGGAAATCTGCAGGGAATAGTAGGGAGAGTTTTCTTGGAAGGAAATATAGGTGAAAGGACTGGTAAGGCAGAAATAAGACAAAAGAAGAGAAGTAAAGGGGTGGGGTAGCTCTGGGGAAACACTCCCGCCGCGTGAAGGCGACCCCATGGGAGCTAACACAAAAACACTGTGGTAACATTTTCTATTTAAAACCATAAAATCTGTCATGCAGAGCTGTCTTTTATAATTCAAAGGTTGATCTTTAATTTGCTGTACCAATAGACCGATTTTGAAATCACATTATCAACTCAAACAAACACACACACTGCAGGGATGAAAGTTGACAATGTTCAAATGCAAAAAAGCCTGACTACGGCTCCAGATTTTCAGGTTTTGCTCAATGACTTTTACACCATAAAATCGAAAATTTCAAAACTAAATTTTCATTTAATTAATATACTTACTCAACTCACATAAATGGCATTAACTTCAGTTCATTGCTAAGATATTGAAGTAGTACTCGACCCTGGTAAGGGGGGAAGTAACTCCCTAAGAAAAACAATCCGTAGTCAAGGACGGGAGTCACCTCCCCTACCGGTAACCCGCACATGCGCGGTCCTGCTACCGGCCGTCATTCCCCCACGGAAACACACACCTGTAACACATATAATGTTAGCGGGGATGGATGGGAGGGTATAAACGATGTGAGTTGAGTAAGTATATTAATTAAATGAAAATTTAGTTTTGAAATTTTCGATTCAATCACATATTCTTACCTCAACTCACATAAATGGCAGATTGCACATAAAGGCGGTGGGATACTCACATTAAACTCTTGGAAGTATCTGGCCTGCGGCAACCATGGCTGGGAGGCAGTTGGTACCGTCCGGGTGAGTGCTGGCAATGTCCCGGAGGTAGTAGCTGAGGAAGACATCTTGAGACGTCCAGTATGCAGCTTTGAGGACGTCTGACATCCTACCAGACTTGAGGACAGCTAAGGAAGTTGCCCACGCTCGAGCCTCGTGAGTCCGAGGTGATCGAAGAGGAAGGACTGACTGCCCCCCCCCTTGTGTCTGCCACCACTGATAGGCATGCCTTATAAGTGTGGAAGACCATCTGGTAAGCGTGGTTTTTGCAATGTCTTTATTTCGGGCTGTATTAATCGAAATAAACAACAACTTCTGAGCTGATGCTCGAATCGGAGCGGTACGCAACAAGTAAGCCTTAAGCGCACGTACCGGACAGTTAGAAAGATCCGGATCGCCGGGGGCTAAAATGTCCCGAAGAGGCCGAATGGAAATGATCGGTGAAAGTTGGTCAGGTTTTTGATTTTTGGCGAGAAAATCGGGACGGAAACGCAGTGCAACCGAGCCGTCTCTTTCAAAAGTGATATCACGGTCTAAACCTGAGAGGCCGTGGATCTCGCTGCCCCTTCGCGCGGAAGCGAGCAGTATGAGCATGAGAGTTTTGCGCGTAAGGTCAGAAAGACTAGCGTCTTGTAAAGGTTCAAAAGCACTAGAACGGAGAAATTCAAGTACTAGCAGAACGTCCCAAGCCGGAACAGAAGTTCTCTCCGTTGCAGAACTGAGGGCCGCGCCCTTTAGCACACTCGCGATGACTCCCCCGAGGGAGATGGAGCGACCAAGCTGCTTAAGAGTAACCGAGATGGCTGAGCGGCGAACGCGCAAAGTGGACGCGGCGCGTCCCTGAGCGGAGAGCCATGCCAAGTGGTTTGCGACCTGCATTGACCGCGGGGCGACCGGGACAACATTGTTAGCTGCACACCATCGAGTCCAAGCTAGCCAGTGCGATGAATAAACAGAGGAGGTGGAACGCCTGTGAGCCTTCTGGACTAAGTCCAAAGTAAGATCTGAGGCGCCTGAGCGCTTCAGTGATCGCCGAACAGTCGCCAGGCGTGAAGATCCAGGAACTCGGGGCGATCGTGAAGAATGCCCGTCCTGGGCTGTAGAAGCTCCCCTCGCCGGAGGCTGAGCGGAATTGGCGGGCCGCTGGCGAGCCGCAGGAGGTCCGGGAACCAATGCTGACTGGGCCAGCGCGGTGCCACGAGAAGAAGACGAGGCCGCTCTAAGTCGGCTTTTCGCAGGACCCTTCCGATGAGTGGAGTGGGAGGAAAGGCGTAAGCCACTAGCCCTGTCCAGCTGATCGTCATCGCGTCGATCTTCCACGCTTCCGGGTCCGGAAACGGGGAGACAAAGATCGGAAGGCGACGCGAAAACCTCGTGGCAAAGAGGTCGACCATCGGTCGCTCTACCTGCGCCCAAAGGCGGAGGAGCGCCTGATGTGCGATGGTCCACTCTGTGTGGAGGATCTGAGAGGACCGGCTGAGGGCGTCGGCCAGGACGTTCAGGCAGCCGGGCAGGTAGCGAGCCGAGACCAGAATCTGATGGCGAGCGCACCAAGAAAGGATCTCGCATGCTCGGCTGGACAACAGTTGAGATCGGGAACCGCCCTGTTTGTTGAGGTAGGCAGCAACTGTCGTGTTGTCGGTATGAATCAACACATGGGTGCCCTGAAGGGCGGAGAGAAAATGCTGAAGCCCCAGAGAGACTGCCTCGAGCTCGAGGCGATTGATGTGCCAAAGCCGCTGCTCTTGTGACCACCGACCGGACGTCGTGTGTGTGTCCACGTGAGCCCCCCAACCCTTCTGAGACGCGTCCGAAAAGAGATGCGTGGAGGGAGGAGGAAGCGCTATGGGCACTCCCTGCAGAAGCCAAGGGGTGTTCATCCACTGAAGCGTGGTCTGCTGAAACCAGACCCCGAGCGGGACTGAAACGTCCCAGCCTTGTGAAGTCGGATTCCAGACTGAACTGAGCGCCGCCTGAAACGGGCGCTTGTGGGATCTGCCTAGCGGAATAAGGGACGACATGGACTCCATCTGGCCCTGTACAGACGCAAGCGTCCGGGCTGGAGCTGACTGAAGCCCTAACAGGGAAGACAGAAGGGCCTGCAGTTTGTCCACCCGGCGTTGAGTGGGACGGACTGTCCACTCCCGTGAATCGAACGCCATGCCAAGGTAAGTAAAGGTCTGCGACGGGGTCAGCTCGGACTTGGTGTGGTTGACTCGGAAGCCGAGATCCTGAGCCTGGGCAAGGACAAACTGGGTATGCTGAAGGCAGAGCGCTTCCTGCTGATGAAGGATCAGCCAGTCGTCCAAGTATGCCCTGAGCCGAACCCCGTGCTGCCGAACGAGGGCACAAAGTTGGCGCACCACCATGGTGAATACCCAGGGAGCAAGTGACAGCCCGAAGGGAAGGGCTCGAAACTGGAAGATTCGGTCCCCCCACAGAAAACGCAACCACTTCCGGTCCGCCTCGTGCATGAGGATGTGGAAGTAGGCGTCCGTCAGGTCGACGGACGTCACCCAGTCGCCCGGGCGAAGCGCCTCCCTGACGGTCGCCGGCGTTTCCATGGTGAACCGAATTTTGCGCAAAAAGCGGTTCAGTGGAGAGAGGTCTAAGACTGGCCGCCACCCCCCGGAAGCCTTGGGAACAACGAAGATTCTTCCGTAAAAACCCAAGGAGGAGTGGTCGAGAACCTCCTCTATAGCCTGCTTCTGCAGCAAGAGAAGGATTTCCGCCTGAATTGCCTCCCGAGCGTCGAGGCTGGCCGGGAACCGGAAATTGGCCGGCGCTCTGGACAAAGGGGCCTTGCCTTCCTGCCAAGGAAGGCGGAACCCCGATCGAATCACCCCCATGATCCATAGGCTGCTTGTCCGAGACAGCCACACTGGAAGGGCCCGGGAGAGGCCGCCTGCTACCGAAAGGGTAGAGGCTGGGGGGGTGACTGGATCGGGGGGGTCTCATTGGGGGTTGGGCTTGCGCCCAGACCCCCGCTTCCCGAAGGAAGGTTTACGCTGGTAAGGGCGGGAACGTGAACCACCCCTACCTGCCTGAGACGACTTCTGCCCCGAGGCCTTGCCTGCAGCTGGTGCAGAACTCCGTGGTTTGTTACCGTGCTGCTTAAGAGCGAGTTCCGTCAGTTGCACCACATGATGGTCACGAGCCTCCTCCGTTTGCTGCCGGAGGGCATCCAAAGAGCGTGATCCCAACAACGCACCCTCTGAGAAGGGAGAGACTCTCAAAGAGTCTATGGTGGCCTTATCCGTCAGGCGTGAGCCGTTAAGAAAAGCCTCGCGCCTCCAAAACACAACCTGAGAGTAGAGCCGAGCAGCGAGAGTCATCTGACTGTCAGTGACCTTCGCGAGGGCCGCCAAGAGCATGGCAGCATCAGCCTCAATGGCATCGTCACGGAACCTAAAAGGTTCGATGGACGAAGCGATGGCTCTCGTGAGAGACCGAATGAGCGTTTCCGCTAAGGAGGTCAGTTCGAGGGAAGAACGCCCGCTCTCCTCCAGCCCGAGTAGACTCTGTTCCGTACACACGGCAGTCCTATCTCGGCTATAACCGTCCTGCCGTAAGCGAGCCAGTTCCGGAGTCACCGGAAGTGGAGCTGTGGGCAGCGAAAACGAGGAGAGAAGAGAATGTGGCCTGCTAGGCAGCCGCGATCTTCTTGAATTGGCCGGGAGGCCGCCGCCTGCCTGAACCGAGGCTAGCCAAGGCTGAGCAGACGGGGGGGCTTCCCCATGAGCAGCCAAGAGAGGGTAGGGTGTGTTAGCGTCCGCCAACACCTGAGCCATCACAAAAGGGACGGAAGGAGATTCAATGAACCGGAACTTCGCCTTCGTGTCCCCCGCGCCCGCAAAATCTGCCAAAGCAGAAGGAGGGGGTGCGACCACAGTAGAATCGGCGGAGACACCCTCAGGGAAATACCGTGAGGTTATCTCCGCAGCCAACTCCAGAGTAGGGCCCAGTTTATTGGGAATCCGTAAAGGGGTAACAGATTCAGAGCAATCCTCATCCCCTTCCTGTTCCTCTCCAAAACCTTCCTGATCTCCATCAGAAGGAGGGTCCGGTAAACCGGAAACCCACCCGTCCACGGAAGCGGAAGTGGCTAGAGTCGGTTGAACAATAGACGGAAGCGCCGCAAACTGTCCACCAACAGCACCGCCGACAACCGGAACCGCCACGGCGGAACCGGAAGTCGGGGCCGGAAGTCGATGCGTAACCAGGGACGGGATAGCAGGGACACTGCCACCGGAACCACTAGCCCGCTGTCCTCCACCGGAAGTGCCTGCCACAGCACAACCGGAAGTCGAGGACGACAATCCGCGGGCAGGCCCGACCGGAAGCCCCGAGGGGCAACCAGAGGAGCCTACCCCCTGCGAACTCCAACCAGGAACGGCGGCAGCCGAACCAAGAGCTACAGGTCGATGACCGCCGACAGAATCTTGTAGGCCAGAGCTGGGCAAACAAGACGCTGCTGCCTGCCCCCCAGAGGCCGGGACAGCCGAAACTGATCCCAGGGGGGCAGGCTGGCGCGCTACGCCGCTCCCTAGCGCACCCGCCACGTGATGGACGGTGTACTGCCGGGGAGGAGCCGTCTGCGAACCCGGCGACGCAAGAGCGTAACCCGGGCCCGCAGGCAAGTGTGAGCCCCCAAAAAGATGGGGACTCCCACAAACGCCGCCCAACGCCGAAGCGCTGGAACCGGGCGGCGCTAAGGCCGCGAACCCCCCTGAAAAGGCAGGGGAATCCGCAACCAAACCAGAAACATCCGGCCCGAGATCAGCCGACGTGATCGTCGCGGACGGCCGCAGCCTAGAAAGAGAAGCCACCCCCCCCACGCCAGGCGGGAGGGGAGCGACAGGCCTTTCTGCCGAATGTAAGGCAACTAGGTCATGTTTCAGAGTAGCGAACATAGCCAGAATTTCTTCCCGCGACACGGACTCGCTAGACCGTGGCGTCTGCGAGCGCGAGAGAGGAGAAGTAGAACGTTCCCGCGTAGGGAAAACCGGTGACGGTGACGTAGAGTCGAGCGACACCCGTTCTGTCTTCTTAGTCGCCGGGTCAGTAACCAAAATTAAAGAAGTAGGCTGTGAAGAAGACACAGAGGCACGCGTCTTTGATTTAGACTTAGACTTGTCTTTATCCTTCTCTTTTCCCGGTGAAGAGAGTAGGGAAACAAGTTTGCCCTTGCTTTTTGAGTTTTTGTCCGCCATTTGCAATATCGAACACGCGCACGTGGAGATGAATTACAACAGCGAAAATACTCAAACGAACGCAACGCGCAGTGAAGAGATAGTGAAACGATCTTACCTAAAGATAGCAACGCAAAGACCAGGGTCAAATGGCCTTCCACGAAAGGCCAAGGCAAAAAATATGCCGGAGTACAACAACACGTCTGTGCAGTAGTGTTGAAGTGGGTGGAATGGCGGCCGGTAGCAGGACCGCGCATGTGCGGGTTACCGGTAGGGGAGGTGACTCCCGTCCTTGACTACGGATTGTTTTTCTTAGGGAGTTACTTCCCCCCTTACCAGGGTCGAGTACTACTTCAATATCTTAGCAATGAACTGAAGTTAATGCCATTTATGTGAGTTGAGGTAAGAATATGTGATTGAATGAGGTCATATATGCATCAAGATTTAATTTCTTAATTCAGAAATCCCTGATTTCAGGATTGGGACTTTGATCCTTAAAACTTTGATCACAAACATTGCTTCTGCACACACCTTGTTTCGCTTGGCCTCAGATCTGAGTAGGAAAGCCACAGTGCTCTTCTCCTGCCTGGAGTAGTAAAGGCGGCAGAAGGAAGGGAGACCATCACGACCAGCTCGCCCCGATTCCTGGTAATAGGCCGCCATAGATTTCGGTAGTGTCCAGTGAGCAACAAACCTGGACAGAGAAAAGAAATAAGGCCAAATATAAAAATATTTTGGATTATTGTAACCTGACTGACTTAGAACTAATCAATAAGGAATCCTTTTAAGACAAAACATAAGCGCTTTAACTGACAGATATGTGCTCTGGAAATAAACTATCACAATCCTCAAGCAGCCAAACCAATAAAATCCTTGGCATATAATCTACTGAATCAATAACAAATTTTAAGGAGAATTGGGGGAGGAGCAAAAAGGACTGCCAAAACTTAGATCTGACACTAGGATTGCCATTCGGCATCACCACTCAGCAAAACTTCTCTCTATTCACCCAAAACCTTATTCTCATACTGGCAGATCTGCTGAACATTTTCAACAGTACATGGGGGAAAGGGGACATAAAGGACTGCCTTAAACTTTGAAAAACTGCAAACACTTTAATGGCAATTTATGGCAATTTTGCAGAAAAAATATAGCCTAGCAACATCTGTGCCATACTCACCTAACGTTAGCTTTGTCCACTCCCATGCCGAAGCTGACCGTGGCAGCGATCACAGGTATTCGCCCTGCCGTCCAGTCCTCCTGGACTTCTGTACGTTCTGCTGGCTTGAGTTTGGCATGGTACGCTTTGCATGGAACTCCTTTCCGACTCAGTTGACTGGCGATTTCATGACAGCCATCACGCGTGCGACAGTACACAATGCCACATCCATGCTCACACTGTCAAGATAACATAAGATGAACAAACACTTTGTCACTGAATCCATGCACCAGGAGTAAAGTTAGAACTACAAGCATGCATAGAAGCTGCAGAAAGCTAATGTTTTGGGGTTTGTATTTTTAGGTGCACACCAGTTATTGTTTCACTGGAATGCTATCTAACCAAAAAATTCAGATTTTGTCTGCAAGAAATCAGCACATCATCCAACCCATCACTCATCTGCAAATTCACCTGCAACATACATGTGCTTTAATTGTTTGAAGATGTCACTGTTTTTTTAAATGAAATCATGATCCATGACAATAAAAGTTTTCTTGTCTGGTCTTGAGACATACACAGAGAAAAAGTCCAAAATAGACAGCTCCACATAACAAACATACAAATACAAAAAACTGCCAGCCCAAAACAAAGGTAGAGTGGCCCCTGCGATGTGAGGCCCCAGTCAGGCATGGGAATTGAAAAAAGTAAAAAAGGCTGAAAATTTGTAAGTAATGGCAAAGTCGACGGCGCGAAGCGCCTAGCCCTGCTAGGGGGGTTCAGGGGCATGCCCCCCGGAATTTGTTTTCTCCAAAGAACCCAAATGGTGCAATTTGGTGTCATCTAAGCTCCAAGTTTGCCATTAAATTCAGTTTTTAGAACCATTTTTGCCTCCCCCATTTATTTTTTCGGCGGACACTTTTGCTTTTTTGGCGGAACAAAAACAAAATTTGGCGGAAATTTGCCTTTCGGCGGACAATTCCCATGCCTGCCCAGTGTCAAATGCGGGGATATCTCCCAAGAAAGGACACCTTCTCTTGTCCCTTGGTCTATTACAGTGGAACCTCCCTTTTAAGACCCCTCATTTAAGACTTTCCTGTTTTTAAGGCCTTGATTTTTCTGATTTTCTGTTCATAACCTCAGTAAATTTACCCCCATTTTAAGACTCCCTCCTTTTTAAAACCTCATTTTTTCAGATTTTTGGAGGTCGTCAAATGGGGGTTCCACTGTAACTTGACCAAATTATATACCTGCCATGACCTGCAATGTAGGTACATTTTCGTCTAATCCCAGGTGTCCTTTCATTGCAGGTACCACTGTACATGCATTTTTTTTTCTTCTTCTGCGTTCGTGGGCTGAAACTCCCACGTACACTCGTGTTTTTTGCACGAGTGGAATTTTACGTGTATGACGGTTTTTTACCCCGCCATTTAGGCAGCCATACGCCGTTTTCGGAGGAAGCATGCTGGGTATTTTCGTGTTTCTATAACCCACCGAACTCTGACATGGATTACAGGATCTTTATCGTGCGCACTTGGTCTTGTGCTTGCGTGTACACACGGGGGTGTTCGGACACCGAGGAGTGTCTGCACACAAAGTTGACTCTGAGAAATAAATCTCTCGCCGAACGTGGGGACGAACTCACGCTGACAGCGACCAACTGGCTACAAATCCAGCGCGCTACCGACTGAGCTACATCCCCGCCCGTACATGCATTTAATCTTCTCTTTCATGAAAGCCCTTACCCAGGTATCATCATCTGGATGTGGAGCTCCTGATAGTGATTTGAGTGCAAACTTGGCCAGGTCACTGTAAGGGTCGCCCAGCATCTCCTTCATGCAAATCTCGTAATACAGGTTGCTACGGAAACTGGAGCTGGTAAACTTGTGCACCGGTTCTTTCATCCGCAACTGCTTGTAGATGTCAGTCACAACCTACAAAATAAATTTTAAAATGCCACATGAAAATCATAATAGGACCCATGCGGTGACAACATCCAACACAAGAGACAGTTTACTTACGAAGAAGCCCTTGAACTGACCCAGATACAGGGTTTAGCCTGGGAGAAAAAGGCAATGGGACATTTGTCCCCCTCAACCAAATTCCAATGGGACATAGTCAAAGGCAAGAAGCGCCTAAGAGGCCTGTACGCGATTTGATCAAAGATGCAAAATGGTGCCATCTGAGAATTAGCCGCTATATCGTGTTATCTCTGTAGTGTATGTGTGTGTGTGTGTGAGAGTGTGTGCGTGTGTAATCCGATGTAAAGTGTACATTTGGTGGCGCAGTGGTACGTAATCTTGATGCGCCCTTTGACGCACTGAAGGGAATTGTGATGGGACATTTTCAGATTTTATGCGCCAATGGCGCAGGCCGCACTAGTAAATGAAACCCTGCAGATATACACAATGAAATACTTTTAAATGGATGCATTCAAACACATTTATGTAACAAGTTCTGCACAATTCAATCATTATATATATCCAAAAGAATGAATTAACAAAATGAAGGCAAAACGGTAAATCCTGTAACATATATATATTAATATAATACGTACATATATATGTGGAATCCAAATTTATTTGTTATAGGCATACAAGTCAAATTTATTGTGTGTATAAATATAGTAAAGTACGGCAATATGTCGATTTATTCCCGTATGAGCTTTAATCATCATCATCCTAAATGAATCTCAACATGTTCACTCTTCTTTCAGAATGTGACGTGGTGCTATATCTTGAGTATGCCTAAAGTACCTGTGGTGTGGCCGTGGCAGTCAGAGCAATGCATGGAACACTAGGCATCTTCAGCCTCAGCCAGCCCAACTTGAGATAGTCAGGACGAAAATCATGTCCCCATTGTGACACACAATGAGCTTCATCCACCACAAAATAGGCCAGCAACTTTTTCTGAAACAAAGACTCTGTCAGGCACTTGAAGAAGTCTGTGGCGGCCTGCTCAGGGGTGATGTACAGCAGCTTGATTTTGGGCGAGGCAGAGTTGAGGTCAGCCATCACTCTCCGTCTTTCTTCCACAGTCATTTTAGAGTTGATGGTGTCTGCTTTGATGCCAGCGTTGGACAGATGGTCCAGCTGGTCATGCATGAGAGCAATGAGGGGAGAGACAACCAAGGTAATTCCCTCTTGCATGACTGCAGGCAGTTGATAGCAGAGGGACTTTCCTGCTCCGGTGGGCATGGAGACGTAGACATCCTTATTACCTGGGAATGAAAATTAAAAACTATGAGCATGAGCAGTGTTGCTGTTCAAAGACTATTTCAGAAGCATATTGGCTAAAACTGACCAAAGGGATTGCCCTGGGATTTTCAAAACCTTGTATGACGTATACATGTATCATCGTCAGACAATAGTGTCAAGCTGTCTGAAAATGTAGCGTAGGCTAGTCTTTGACCATAGTCAGTTTTAACCTTTCTCATCTGAATTGGTGCGGCAAGCAGTGTTTGAAGCCCTTCGTACATTTTAAACTATGAAATGGCTGAACCTAGTTCTTCAGATTTGCATACATCATAGACTAATAGTCATACGCCACAGTCTTGAAAAAATAGTGTGGTATCACTATCAGCAAGAATGAGTCAAACAAGCAAGGAACACGCGTAAACAAGATTCGCTGTGACCATGCCGCAGTTTTACTAAAACAAGTTAACTAGATGCTACATCTTTTCATCTTCAAAATGCTGACGAAGAGAGTTATAGACGTCTTGGTAAGTTGGTGCAACTTTCTCTTTATCTTTTCAAAGAATAAGACTATGTAAGTATAAATAGCAGCATCGTCAGAGTTGTACTGTGGGTGAATGACATTGACAGTCCATTTTGTACCCCAAGCCTGTTTTTACCTGGGTTCAAACAGTTCGGTGCCAACTGTTCCTCATACTAAAAGTACACAGATCAGCCTTATCTACGGATGACACGAATCTGTGAGGCTAAATATTACGTCACAAGAAAGAATCCCAGCCCTTTCTCTTTGCTTCGCGACATCTTTGAACTGTAAACAAACCTGAAACTATCGCTGCCACAGCCTTCCTTTGGAGTGGAGACTTGAATTCCCTGTGTTTGAACACAGACCGTAGACATGCGTAGGCTTTCTCAAGCAGTTCTCTCGAATTTTCGTCGTCCATTTTCGGGCGAAAAAAGAGAAACTGTTGTGTTTGGGGTGTTCACATGTGGCACACTGCTTTTCACACGATGAAGAGTGTGCTCGAGAGTGCCCTCCCCTGAATGTTGCAGACGACAGACCGTATAATGCGGATTGCGAGATTCTTTGAAACATATGGAAAAGGCAGAGAGTTGTAGTTATAAACAGGTATAGCACAAAACTATTCATAATTACGTTAAGAAGAACATTTTATATTTGTTTTAAATGATAGTAATCGCAGAAGCAGAAGAGAATAATAATGTTTCTTCTCATCTCCAACAAACGGGGATAGACTACTCTCACTGATATACGGGAAATCCATTTGATCACGGTTGTTTCCCCTTCATTTCTTCCAGTTGTGGTCCACACACACACATTTTGTTTCCTCGACAAAGAAGTGTGACATAAACCAGGCATTGTTTTAAAACGATACTACACGTATTCTTCATCCAACTCATTCATTTTCCGGTCCATCATGTTTTGCTTGCATGCAACTGTAGAGTACGTGGGACTTTCTCAGTTGATATAGGGGAGGGTCCGGGGAGGAGGTTTAATTGGGGGTGGGGGTGGGAGTGGGGATGGTTGATTTTGAAGGACCTACACAGGAATAAGATCACCACTAACTGAAGAAGAATAAGAATTTTAAAAAAGAGACCGACATGATAAATGGGTTTTTACGCGTGTCAGTGTTGACCACTCCTCTTTGTCTATCAAGTTCAGTCCGAGTGCTTTTCTGTGACATTCATTTGTTGAAACACATTTTAAAATATAATCAAAACACCGGTACAGGATTTGAGGCAAATCCGGTAGGCTGACTACATCGGGTCGCACAGCCGGAATGAATTCAGTCATGCAGATGAAACGATGATATATTGCGCTCATGCCTATGTGCGCAGTCCATGGCAATTTAAGTCTATTCGACTGAAATGCCAGCGTTTAAGCGATGTGGTAGGAGCTGAGGGGGGGGGGGGGGGGGGGGGGGAAGAGAGACCCCTAACCAAACAAACAAACCCCAAATCAGCTGTACACGTAAGATTAACTGCTCTCAATTTGAAACTGAAACAGATTCAATAAAATGATCTGTTTGAAGCGCTGACTCGAAATATTGATCTTAGTTCAAGGCCACGTGATGAAAACAAAAAATGCCTCCCCTATATTATCCACTGAGACTCGGCGTGTAACCTCTAATTGTGGGCTGTTACATGTGCGCTTTTAACTCACAACAATCAACCCAACGTAACATCTGGAAAGTAGGGGTTCGGAGGCACTTTAGATTCTGCTGTGTGTTTGAATGAGGAATCAATATGGTACCTGTAACCGTATCAGGACAACTCCCCCCCCCCCCCCCCCCCGGACATACCCCCCCTGGACTTTTCCCCCCAGACAATCGCCCCCCTGGACAACTTCCCCTTAGGACAACCTCCCCCCCCCCCCTAGGGTAACTCCCCCCGGTTCAATTTCACCCCTAGACAATACCCCCCTAGGACAACCCCCCCCCCCCCACACCAATACCACCCCCGTCTCCCCCCCCCCACCCCCCCCCCCAAATAAAAAATCAATTTCACAAGTGAATATTTTAGAACATAAAATGTTTGGTGAATAAACTTGATTTCTAAAATGACATTTTCTGTTCGTGTGATTAGAACGATGATTGAAGAAGTGACTGTGTGCGTGAATGAGTGTGAGTGAGTGAGTGAGTGTGTGTGCGTGTGCGTGTGTGTGTGTGTGTGTGTGTGTGTGTGTGTGAGACTCGGAGAGAGATTGATTGATTGATGACTGTATTGTATATAATCATTGGTTTGATCGTCACAATTCGACTCAAATCAAAGTAAACCATGCATACATAAACAAATGTTTTTTTCTTTCTTTATTTGGTGTTTAACGTCGATATTTTTTTCGAGGACGCAACAAAACAGACACATATTATAGAACTGTGTAGGAATTCCTCGTGATTTCTATAACACAGCAAATAAACACTACAAAAAGCATAACAGGAGCACACTTTTCACTCAGGGGAATGCAACTTTCCACAGCCACTGAAACAAAAAATGTTAGCTCACGTGCGCCTTACTCTTCAAGTGTGATAACAACGATGATTGAAGAAACTATTATGAAATGAATACCCAGGGGGGTATTGTTCGGGGGGGGGGGGGGATAGACCCGGGGGGATAACTCCGGGGGGGGAGGGAATTTACCGGGGGGGGGAGAAGTCCTAGGGGGGAGAAGTCCTAGTGGGAAAAGTCCAGGGGGGGATTGTCTGGGGGGAAAAGTCCAGGGGGGATTGTCTGGGGGAAAAGTCCAGGGGGGGATTGTCTGGGGGGAAAAGTCCAGGGGGATTGTCTGGGGGGGGGGGGGTGAAGTCCAGGGGGGATTGTCTGGGGGGAAAAGTCCATGGGGGTGAAGTCCGAGGGGGGGGGGGGGGGTTGTCCTAGAACCACCTGTAACATGTTAATGGCCGAGTTGGGTTGTTTTTTTCCTCATTTGTTTTCAATTAAAAGATCCTTTGCAACATCAAACTCAAATGTTGACCTATGTCGTACCTTGGTCGTACGAGAAATCAATTTTACCTGTAACATGCAACAGATTCTTCCAGCTGAAAATTATTCAAAAACAAAACAACATATTATGATATCTATAACCGACTCACTGCCACTCTCACTTCACTGTTGGAAAAGCTCCTCCGCCAACGCACGCCCAAGCCCATGAATGGAATACTTGCGCAGATAATTCACGCAAGATGTGTATTCAAACAATTTCTGAAGTGTGACACAGTCCCATGCAGTCGACTAGGTACGAACACAGTCACGGACTGATGATTTTAATGATACATTTTTTTCAACACAAGTTTTCAATTCTGTCGTGCGGTTGAATGAGAAATCAAGAACACTTTTAACATACCACAGCATTTACCAGCTGAAACATAATTGAAGAATTATGCGTGAATAAAAATGCCATCTTTACTTAGAACCTTCCACATTTGTACTGTTATAGACCTAAAAGAAATTAGTTTTAAACACCGAGATTATCGGGTAAACTGAGAAAGCAAACAAACTAAAATCGGTCCTGCATAAGGCACACACAAAAATAGGTCTGTTTACGGTAACATAGGCCCAAAAAATAGGGTCGGTAGGTCGGGATTTTTTTTTTCTCCAAAAAAACATGCCAAAAAAAACAAGATTTTTTTTTTTGTTTTTTTTCCAAATGCCCAAAAAAAGTCTAGGGTCGCGCGAAAAAACTAGGGTCGGTCGGGTTACCGTAAACAGACCTATTTTTTTGTGTGCCTAATCTACAAGGTTGAAGGGACGTTAACAACCAACAACAGACTGGGTGGCCGAGTGGTAACGCACTTGCGCTCGGAATCGAGAGGTTGCGTGTTCGACCCTGGGTTGGGCCGCTATTTCCCCCCCCCCCCCTCTTTCCTAACCTAGATGGTGGGTTCAAGTGCTAGTCTTTCGGATGAGACGAAAAACCGAGGTCCCTTCGTGTACACTATATTGGGGTGTGCACGTTAAAGATCCCACGATTGACAAAAGGGTCTTTCCTGGCAAAATTGTATAGGCATAGATAAAAATGTCCATCAAATACCCGTGTGACTTGGAATAAAGGCCGCGAAAGGTGAACATTCGCCTAACAGGCTTGAGGTTTGCTGGTCGATGTGAATGCGTGATATATTGTGTAAAAAATTCCATCTCACACGGCATAAAGCGCTTTGAACTTCGGATAAGGCGCTATATAAATAAAGAAAAGAAGAAAAGAAAAGAAGAAAAGCCACCCTTCCTGGTTGCCAAAGCTCACCACCCCGGCACAAAAGCCACCCTTCCTGGTTGCCAAAGCTCTCACCACCCACGCACGCCCAAGCAGTGAATGGAATACTTGTGCAGATATTTTACGCAAGATGTGTACTCAAAAATGTCTTTCGCTTGACAGATACACTGACTGACATGGGGCATATTTGGACTAATCTGTCAATCATTTTAAGTGATTGATTTGCCAGGGTCAACACGCGGAATAAGGTGAGCTGAGTGTTGGGTTTCTTTGGCGCCATGGTGGCTACTGGGTTGGTCTGGACTGGTCGGCAGCCGTCACTGCATGTGTCACAGCTGCATTCATGTAATGTATGTGTGTGTGTGGGGGGGGGGAGGGCGTACATGCGTGCGTGCGTGTGTGTGTGTGTGTGTTGGAGCAGTGTTTTTTGTAGTAACAGCAGCAGTGGCATGGTGACAGTTGTAGTTGTTGTCACTGTCAATGTATGCTTGGCAGAAAAAGTGTAAGCGTACTCCTAACCAAAAGCTGATAATAAGTACGGGTAAAACGGAAGAATTACAGCCATAATGCATGGTGACAGGTCTTGTCAAATAGTCAGAAACATACGCGGGTACAGCTCGAACCAAACATTTGCACATCAAGGCATAGACATTCTCACACAACAAGAAGAGAACGGCAAGACAAAGAAGGAAAAAACATATGTAAACATAACAAGAAAAAATAACTATATCAAAAATATAGCAAGACAAGAAAAGACTTTGCTTGTGACCTAAATATTTCGCCCTCTTTCATCATCATATACAGTAACAACTCGTATAGACACATAATTTTACAAACATCTTCTCATATTCTTCGCCCTGCCTTTCAAACATAAACTAAATCTACATCAAACAGAAGCTTGACTCTTCAATCCTCAGTTAAATCCTGTTCGAGGAGGATATGTACAGGCTATACACGCCTCAAGTGACGGGCACAGAGCGTGTCACCTATTCCTTCAGGACTGATCATACCTTCTTTTTCTTTCAGGATTCGTTTGCTTCATTTTTTGGTTGTAAACACACTGAGTTACCACCGAAGCTTGTGCTACGTGAAGTTTGTTTGGTTTTATTTTATTGTGCAAACAAGCGCACGTACAGGTCTCTCTAATGTCATTGCGTGTCACCGTGCTCTCACTACTGAATAAACTGGCATATTGAATGCTTGAACAAAGTTATTGGGTGTGACTGATTTAGTTTCCTTTTATATATATATATATATATATATATATATATATATATATATATATATATATATACAGTGACATGCAAGCAAGCAAGCAAGCGAGTTTTCGCATTAAAAATGGAATCGGCAGTAATAAAAGGAAGCTGTTAAATATATATATATACGATCAGCTGTACACGTAAGAATAACTATATATATATATGTGTGTGTGTGTGTGTGTGTGTGTGTGTGTGTGTGTGTCAGTGTGTGTGTGTGTGTGTGTGTGTATATTTGTGTGCAGTATGTGAGCGTATGTGTACGTGGGGTTGGGGGGGGGGGGGTAGGTGTGTGGCGTACGTGTACGTTCAACTTTCAGAACAAATGCAATTATACACGCCAATCCTATAACTATCCCATTTCCTTATGTTGCGCACATTAATATCTTGTAGGTTTTTTTGCACACATGAAAGGTAATAAAGGAGATTGTCCAAGCCAATCCCACAGCTGTGGAAGCCAACAAACATGACACGCAGGAAACCTTTTTGTTTTTTTGTTTTGAAAGCATTAAAACAAAAACACCATTATTGTTGTTCAAAACACCAGCAATTTTGTTCAAAAAAGAAGACAAAAGAAACAAGTCGCGTAAGGCGAAAATACAATATTTAGTCAAGTAGCTGTCGAACTCACAGAATGAAACTGAACGCAATGCCATTTTACTCGTAGCATCGTCAGGCATGCTCATGGCAAAGGCAGTGAAATTGACAAGAAGAGCGGGGTAGTAGTTGCGCTAAGAAGGATAGCACGCTTTTCTGTACCTCTCTTTGTTTTAACTTTCTGAGCGTGTTTTTAATCCAAACATATCATATCTATATGTTTTTGGAATCAGGAACCGACAAGGAATAAGATGAAAGTGTTTTTAAATTGATTTGGACAATTTAATTTTGATAATAATTTTTATATATTTAATTTTCAGAGCTTGTTTTTAATCCGAATATAACATATTT
>NC_090250.1:45869361-45949361 GCF_037325665.1 Littorina saxatilis
ATATGTTTTTGGAATCAGGAACCGACAAGGAATAATAATAATAATAATATAATATAATAAATGAGCATTTATATAGCGCAACATCATAACTTTACAATTATGCTCTTTGCGCTTGACACATTTAAAATTAAAACACAGTTATACAAGCATTTACATCTACATTCATAGTCAACAACGCTTAATTAAAAGCATACACCATCAAACATACATTACAAAAGATTCTTCCACTAACTAAGTAATAAAAACATGAATAAAATAGGTAGTAAAAAAACAAGGAATAAGATGAAAGTGTTTTTAAATTGATTTCGAAAATTTAATTTTGATCATAATTTTAATTTTTTTTAATTTTCAGAGCTTGTTTTTAATCCAAATATAACATATTTATATGTTTTTGGAATCAGAAAATGATGAAGAATAAGATGAACGTAAATTTGGATCGTTTTATAAAAACACAATTTTTTTTTACAATTTTTAGATTTTTAATGACCAAAGTCATTAATTAATTTTTAAGCCACCAAGCTGAAATGCAATACCGAAGTCCGGCCTTCGTCGAAGATTGCTTGGCCAAAATTTCAATCAATTTGATTGAAAAATGAGGGTGTGACAGTGCCGCCTCAACTTTTACAAAAAGCCGGATATGACGTCATCAAAGACATTTATCGAAAAAAAGAAAAATATGTCTGGGGATATCATACCCAGGAACTCTCATGTCAAATTTCATAAAGATCGGTCCAGTAGTTTACTCTGAATCGCTCTACACACACACACGCACACACACACACACACACACACACACACACACACACACACACACACACACACACACACACACACACACACACACACACACACACACACACACACACACATACACCACGACCCTCGTCTCGATTCCCCCTCTATGTTAAAACATTTAGTTAAAACTTGACTAAATGTAAAAACCGCCACGCAAACAGTTAAAACCCACAGATGAAACGAATGTACACTATCAATTATAATAAAAATCGTGTATTGGTTGAATGAGCCACTGAATCAGTAAACTTATGAATGACTGAGCATCTGCATGGCTGCCCGAATGTCATTATATGTTGGAGTGGATGAATGGACAAAGCAATCAATCCATCAAGCAAGCATTCAATCACTCCTCTCAGTGACCTCGAAATGCGTCTCTCACTGTTCTCTCTTCACCTTCCGCATTTTTGCCGCCCTCTCTATAATTCATTCACAACTCACACCCCTCCGTCACCCCACCCTCTTCTCTCTGCAAAAATGTCATTCTAGGTGTGGGCTATATGTAATAAACGGTGTGAGTATAAGATAAGCTGGCCCAGTAGCCATTATAAAAATGTCAAGACGAAAAGTCATCACACCCTTATCATTCCTTCATGGGGTACTCCCACATTCCTGTGTAAATGTTTTGCCTGTCGTGTTTCTCCGGCTGTATTTGGATCACACGCAATCTGCCGTCTCAGGCCTTGTCTGAGCTTCTGAATTGTTGGTCCTCTGTGTGTGTGTGTGTGCTGTTGTTGTTGTTGTTGTTGTTGTTGTTGTTGTTGTTGTTGTTGATGATGATGTTGTTGTTGTTGTGCGTGCGTGCGTGCGTGTGCGCGTGTGTGCGAGATTTTATCTATGAACAAATTCTCATTTTACAAAGAGTAACCGACAAACATTACTCAATTAAATAATTTAACAAGTCGCGTAAGGCGAAAATACAACATTTAGTCAAGCTCAGTCGAACTCACAGAATGAAACTGAACGCACTGCATTTTTTCACAATGACCGTAGTCCGCCGCTTGTGCAAAACGGAGTGAAACTGACGAGCCTGTTCAGCGCTGTAGTGGTTTCGCTGTGCTGCAAAGCACGCTTTTCTGTACCTCTTTTCGTTTAACTTTCTGAGCGTGTTTTTAATCCAAACATATCATATCCATATGTTTTTGGAATCAGGAACCGACAAGGAATAAGACGAAATTGTTTTTAAATCGATGTCGGAAATTTAATTTTGATCATAATTTTTATATTTTTAATTTTCAGAGCTTGTTTTTAATCCAAATATAACATATTTATATGTTTTTGGAATCAGAAAATGACGAAGAATAAGATGAAATTGTTTTTGGATCGTTTAATAAAAAAATAATTTTAATTACAAGTTTCCGATTTTTAATGACCAAACTCACCCATTAGTTTTTAAGCCACCAAGCTGAAATGCAATACCAAACCCCGGCCTTTGTCAAAGATTGCTTTGCCAAAATTTCAATCAATTTGATTGAAAAATGAGGTTGTGACAGTGCCGCCTCAACTTTTACAAAAAGCCGGATATGACGTCATCAAAGGTATTTATCGAAAAAATGAAAAACACTTCCGGGGATATCATACCCAGGAACTCTCATGTCAAATTTCATAAAGATCGGTCCAGTAGTTTAGTCTGAATCGCTCTACACACACACACGCACAGACAGACAGACAGACAGACACACACACACACACACACACACACACACAGACAGACACACACACACACACACACACACACACACACACATACACCACGACCCTCGTCTCGATTCCCCCCTCTATGTTAAAACATTAATTAGTCAAAACTTGACTAAATGTAAAAAGGCATTATTTCTCGACGCAGCTAGGCGTAACAGGTCACTGTGTTTCGTCATGCACGAGTTCACATCTTTCACGACGTTACAGCTGAATTACTGTTAACAGTTGTTATTGGAATAACTTTCGACGAAACAATGTGACTTTTTGGGGGTTATTTATTTGTTTCTTGCTGTTGTTATGTTCCGACAGCTGTTAAATTCTGTTTGAAGATAAACAACCACCATATATCATTCACATACGGATTAGCACAGGCGTTCAAAATGTCCTATCAGACTGTCAAAGCCGTTTCAATTCACCTTTCTCTCAAAAAATATTGTTGCATCTTCAAAGTTTTCATACCGTTCAAATTATTCTCTAAATAATGTCGGCCAATTTTTGTCAATGAAGAACAATTTTATATTCATTTCCATCAAAATTCAGATTGACTGGTGTGAAGGAATTACGCTGAGTGATACCGGAGTACTAAAGGCATGCACGTAGATTTGTATCGGTCCATTATTCATCATCAGTTCCCCATATATATTCTTGCAAATTGAAAGCAAGCAAGCGTGGACAGGCCGAAAGCCGCGATGTTCATTCCGACGGAAATTGTGGCCCTCAAAGAACACTCGCGGCGTGAATTTACAAATTGTCCATTTGTATAAATCTGATTGCAGGTTGGTTTGATGTCTCGGGAAAGGATATTGCTTGGTAGAGCTCAGTGCATTTTTGCAGATGTCAGTATCTTCAGATTTGATGATTGTGTGCACAATTTCACTTGTTCATGTCGTGGCAAGTTCGTAACATATATATTCTTTTCAAATGCGCTCAGAATAGCCCTGATCGAGATGAACAACATTTTACTAAAACGTTATTGTGAGACTGCTTGAGGACAAATTATGAATGGAATTTCTGTCACTTGCATGCATGTATGCCAGCTAGCCTTTTTTGATCTCATGCTTCCATGAATAACTCGATCTGTGGAATATTTTCACTTCTTTGTGCTCGTGCCACATGTTTGCATGTGGTTATTTCCGAACAGCGGAGTTTAAATACGAGAGAGAGAGAGAGAGAGAGAGAGAGAGAGAGAGAGAGAGAGAGAGAGAGAGAGAGAGAGAGAGAGAGAGTGAGTGAGAGAGAGAGAGAGAATTGAATTGAATTGAATTGAATTGAAATTTATTTTACGAGGGTGACAGAATAAGCAATGTATATGTTAAGCGCGTTTGATCGATCTGCGCGATCGCGCGATCGCGCTGCGCGTTTGGTTGATCGATCAAACGCGCACACATCGATCGATGTGTGCGCGTTTGATCAATACAAAGAATACAAGAATCGTTAAAACGCGCAGCTCTTATATACTTGCGCATTTGGACGATCCGTCTCACAAATCACCATATTACGCACACACACGTCTGCTGGCAATGACCGGAAGTTATGACCGGAAGTAGGCCCAGCTATAAGTGTCTAAACAACAATCTGTAAGACATTTTAAAAAAGAAGAAAAAATGGGATTATATTGTACCAAACACTTAGACTACCTCAAAGACATCACATCACAGGTCATATATGCATCGAGATTGCACCTGATCATCCATTTCACATGTATTAGCTCATTGAGTGTTTAATTGTCCTTTAATAGCAAATGATTTAAAAGTTCAGCTGTTTTCATGAGATGTCAGAGGAATGGACAGAGATGAGGAAGGAGGGACTGATTGGGGGGAGAGACTGAGAGACTAAGAGAGAGACTGAGAGAGAGAGAGAAAGTCGTCCTTGTCCGATTAAAACCTCGTAACTCGATTTTTTGCGAAATCTACTTTCTTACATCAATATAATCTACGATTTTTTCTCTATTTTTTGGTTATTGTGGTGAAAGCCTAAGATCGCTGGAAGTCAGTTAATAATGGGTATAAAAATACCTCGTATATCATTTTGGCAAAACCGCGAACCAAAATTACACGTAACTTGAGTTACGAGCTTTTTTTTGTTCGCGTGTTTTTCAGTTTTGGCCGATGCAAACCTCGTATGTCGACTTACAAGTTTTCTAATATCTAAACACGGCGGTAAATGAACTGTTTCCGTTAGATACGAGGTTACGGTAACATGTCCGTACGCTCAGAGTTTAGGTAAAATTAAATATTAGAGTCATTAATGAAGCTAGAAGTGCCCACATTACTTATTGTGTAGTAAAATGACACTCTACGACATCAGTTATTGTTCAAATGATTTTTTTGTTAGTATTTTCCTTTGCTAAGTACAAAAGCATAACTACAAAGAGAGATTAAGCAGTTAAAGTATTCTGAAATATCTCTTAACTATGTAACAGTTCAGTCCTGAACTTCTGATCTTATTTGTTAGCTGAAGATGTACAGGTATGCATATGTCACGTACTGAAGTTGTGTTATACTGTCTGAATGCAGTCCGTCATGTCTGGCAGTGGGTCCTTCACACCTGAAAGCCAATTCTCTTCGCTTGAAGATCTTAGGTTGATGTGCTGTGTGTGTCTGAATAAAAGTTCTATACCATGGGATTTCGAAACGGAACTTATCATAGATGACATCACTGTTCGTATGGACTCTGATTGTGTTTCGTGGGTGTACTGTGTCCATTATCATGGTCAGTTTCATGTGGACTGCATTGACCCAACAACTGTAAAGCATGACAAAAACTGTATCTGCTCGACTTGTTTGCATTAGGAGTCATGTTTTCTCTGTCTGGTGCAAGCTCCGCATGAGCGAGCAGGAGTCAATTGATGGTGCAGATTTCGATTGGAAACAAAATCACTATCTTCCAGGAGTAATGGAAGTAGTGAAGCAAACCAAACATTGTGATTCACCAACCCCAAAAACTATAAATGCAACGTTTGCTGTGAATCCAAGTACGGAAACATCCCATTGCATGTGTACCAGATGCACATTCAACGCAAAGACGAAGCTTGCAAATAACAGAACATTGACAAGAGGGTTGCTAAAGAGAATGGTGATGTCCAAGTTTTCACCATGTATTTGCAGGTCGACTTGTTGGCCCTATGTATATAAGCAAATGACAAATACTTCAAGGCCAAGCTGTGCTGCCACTACTGTCTTCACATTGTACAACTTGAGTGACACAGAGGTTACTTGTTACTTTCAGGATGAGTCAAAAAAGAGAAGTCAAAAGCAACAGTTGGCGAAACAACCAAGGCAATCATTATCTACAATGACGGCTGTGGGTACCAGAACCGCAGTTTAATAGTCTTGGGAAACGCCCATCTTTACTTTGCAGTCAGTCAAGGAAAAGTCGTTTTCCAAAAGTTTCCTGAGAAAGGTCATACCTGGATGAAAGTAGACTCTGTACACCCAGCTATCAAAAACAAACTAAGGAGAAGGCTGATAGTCTGGCCTGCCGAATACGTGGAAGTCATCACCTCTGCAAGAAAAAGGCAACCTTACAAAGTTGTCCAGGTAGCCCACACATTCTTGAAGGACTTTCTTGATCTCAGACACTTCTGGGGATCCATAATTGGTGGATATTCGCAGTCCGAAGTACCTGCCTGACGGTACTTGTCGCTACAAGCTCATCTATTCTGAGGAGTGGTGGCCTTTTTCACAAAGAAGAAGGAGAGCACTTGGTGAGCCCGATATCATCCCCCAGCTCTACTGAGTACGGCTGACCATCAAAGACATAAAGTGGCAGCATCTTCAGCATGTCAAGGAGGTTTTTCCAGAGTAGATTCATACCAATACACATGGTCTACCCTGTGGTCGTTAAGCTCTGCATTCTCATGAGTGGTCATCCTGCATAACTACTAGCTGTTCAAGGACATTTAGATGACAATTGCATTCAAACTAAGATATCTCATTGTTTTCAAGGAATACTCTGTTTTCTGTGCATACAAAAAGGCTCTTGTATGGATGTTTACGCTTTCCTGCAAGCAAAGAATGTTATGTACTGATAAGCTTCAGTTTACACTTGGTTTTGTTTGTGTGTTAATTGACAAGGTTGCAAGGAGACTGCAAGGACATGTTACACAAGAATGATTATACATCGGTTTGTACAATCAAAAAACAAATGAAAATTGTGACAAAAGAACGATTGTGTGTTTACTGCGTATTAAACATTGTTTTTGTCTTTTTTGTTCTTTGGCTATGTTATAAAACCTTGTAAGTCTTCAAGTTTGGTCGGGTTTTAAAAAAGAAAAACTCGTATCTTGCAATTTTGTTGAATATCGTGCGTTTTAATTGTGACCAACACTATTTAATTACACACAGTAATTTGTTTGTGTTCGTAGATCATGTGCAGAAAAAATTGGCTTATTTTGATGACAAGTTATTTTTTAAAGACGTTTTTTGTGTTTTTCTCGAAACGCTCAAAATCGATTTACGAGGTTTCAATCGGACAAGGACGTAGTGTGTGTGTGTGAGAGAGAGAGAGAGAGAGAGAGAGAGAGAGAGAGAGAGAGAGAGAGAGAGAGAGAAGAGAGAGAGAGCAGAGAGACAGAGAAGAGAGAGACTGAGACTAAGAGAGAGAGAGACAGAGAGAGAGAGATCCTGAGAGACTGAGCGACTAAGAGAGAGAGAGAACTCAGAACTCTCAGAACTCAGAATTTTTATTGTAAACCACACTGTTGTGTTTGTACAAGGGGGGAGTAGAGTTTCCATTTCAATGTATACTCTCTCAGAGACAAGTAAGAACAAGTGCATATACAGTGCTAAGGGTTGAAACATATCGATCGGAAATCATTTACACACATTCATTTTAGCCTAGCAGTTGCTGTCGATGCCTGAATGCATAAAATGTATACCGGGAGAGTGCCCACAACCTACTTTTGTTTTGTGTTAGTAGTATCTGCATTGACGAGTTTTCGAGTTGACCAATTTCAAAGACATTTTCCAAGTAAGTTTCTCTTATATCCGAGTATACTGGGCACTTAAAAAGAAAGTGGTGCTCGTTTTCGTGAGGGTATCTGCAAAGTGGGCAAACATGGGAACCGTTTGCAGAGTATCTCTGTTTGTTGCACATCAAGGGTGAAACCCCAAGTCTGAATTTTGTGAACACTTTTTGAATATATGGATTGTCTATTTGGTCAAGGTACCTTTCTCTTCCAAAATCAGGTTTAAACAATTTGTATGTGTCATACCTCTCACTGTCTTCCAGCTTACTATGCCAGTTCTGGATAAAGCAGTCTTTTAGGCGTTGTTGAAAAGCCTTGATAAAGTGTTTTTCGTTGCCGACATAGCCGTACGTCCACACATGTCCAAACCCATTTTCACATAGGAGGTTCCTGACCCTAGCGGACCAATTGTCTGTCCCTCTGTCTGCCATGTTCCTCATCATCACATGGGCCATTTTTACATATCTTGTGTTGGGGAGGCGATTTAGCCGCAACCAGTATTTAACGCATCTGGTAGCAGCGAGAACTGATAGGGGAAATCTACCGAGTTCTCCGTATACCATGCAGTTGGGGCTTTGAGGGGAAACACCTATTATCCGTTTGCATGCGAGAGAGAGAGAGAGAGAGAGAGAGAGAGAGAGAGAGGGAGAGAGAGAGACTAAGAGAGAGACAGAGAGACAGAGAGAGAGAAGAGAGAGCGATAGAGAGAGAGAGAGAAGAGAGAGAGACTAAGAGAGAGACAGAGAGAGAGAGAGAGAGACTGAGAGACTAAGAGAGAGAGAGAGAGAAACATTGAAACATAGAATTTTATTACAGGAAAGATAGCATTAGGTCCGTAGGACCTTTCTTCCAGCTAGTCCTGATCTAAACAAAATGGTTATAATCGAAATGGGAATACATAGGAACAAACGTATTATGATGAAACGCAGACACACGCAATAATAGTAATATAAGAATAAGATCATAAGAGAGAGAGAGAGAGAGAGAGAGAGAGAGAGAGAGAGAGAGAGAGAGAGAGAGAGAGAGAGAGAGAGAGAGAGAGAGAGAGAGAGAGAGAGAGAGAGAGAGAGAGAGAGAGAGACTGTTTGAAAGATTGAGAGGCCTGACAACAAACAAATCAAAAACGTTGTTGGGGTATATTTCGGAACATTCCTGTATTTGAAACTTTTCACTTCCGGCGTGCGATGTGTGTGTGTGGTAGGGACTTACTTTGTGACAGATCGTCCAAATGCGCAAGTATAAGAGCTGCGCGTTTTAACGATTCTTGTAATCTTTGTAGCCTATTCTTTGCATCGATCAAATGCGCACACATCGATCGATGTGTGCGCGTTTGATTGATCCACCAAACGCGCAGCGCGATCGCGCGATCGCGCAGATCGATCAAACGCGCCTAACATATACATGCTTCTTTTCATCCGGCCCTCGCCCATTGAGGGGTAACAAACAAGAAGAAATAAAAGATAAGTTTAACTATAGTACAAATGACATATTTACCATAATTAACATGTCAAGCAACCAATAAGACATTTTAAGATGCATTAGGATTCTTTAGCAATGCTTGAAAATTATATATAACAGAGAAATAAAAAAATAAAAAATCCTTCATGAATTATATATAATCATGTTTTTCAATATAATCAGAGAGTACAGTTATATTTTGCCAGCTGCTTGATAATATTTCTTTATAAGTTTTGTAAAAGAAACAGCATGTAATATTCCTTGAATGATGTTTCATGAATTCGTAATTTAATTATATTTGGAATGGCGTTCCACATAATTGCTCCAGAATATGATAGACTCGACTTGTACAGGTCAATTCTTGGAGTTGGGGTAATTAATTTGTTACATTTTCTATAATGATTTATTTTGAAATTTGAGGCAATGAGTGTAGGTGCATTCCCTGACATAATTCGATACATCATCACACCTTTGTTATATGCAAATCTATCTTTGATAGGAAGAATTTGCAATCGTTTATAATCAGTCATGGAAAGAGATGCATTTTTTAAAATAATTAATTTAACAGCTCGTCTATGTAAACTGCCCTAGTGTTTCAAAGTATTTGCACACTGTGGAAGCATAGTCAATAGCTGACTGAATATGTGCCTGAAAAAACAGTTTTCTTGTGCGAAGGTCTAGAAAGTGTTTGATTTTTGATAACTGAAATATTTTTTTGGATGTGTTTTTACAAAGTGTATCTACATGTTTTGACCAAGACAGGTTATTGTCAATAGTTATTCCCAAGACTTTATGGCTATCAACTTCGGTAACATCTTGATTTCGTATTAGCAATGTCGGAAATCCAGATGTTAGATTTTGTCTCTTTTGCCTCGTGGTAAGTAGCATGCATTTAGTTTTATTTGGATTCAGTGACATATGGTTTAGTTATGACCATTCAAGTAATCGATCAATGTTTTCTTGGAGGATATTTGCTAGTTTAATAAGATCTTGGTGACTAGAATGAATTGTAGTATCATCTGCAAATAGTTCACACATGCATGTTACAAATAGAGGTAAGTCGTTTATATATATAGAAAATAGTAATGGACCAAGAATAGAACCTTGTGGTACTCCAAACCTTACTGTTTGCTTACAAGAGTATGATTGTTTCAGATAAGTACTTTGCTGTCTGTCTGACAGGAAAGATGTTAAAATGTTTATTCTGAGCGAACGACGAAGAAGAAGAAGAAGAAAAAAAATGTTTATGGAATCTGTTGCAATTCCATAAATCTCAAGCTTTTTGATAAGGAGTTTATGGTCAATTAACAGTGATTCGTGAAGGCCGCTTCACTGGTCCACATTAGGCGCCCAGGCTCCTAATATGGACCATTTGTGATTTTTTCTGAATTTAATTTTTGGTCAATATCTATCAAAGCGATTTCACTCTGATTAAGCCTCATGGTTAACCAAAGAGAGAAGGACTACCACTGAAACACAAAATAAAACTTCTTCGCAAAAAAACAAGCATGTTATTAGCATGAAACAAAAAGTGGTCCATATTAGGAGCCCTTCCCCTACAATGTGAACTCTGTTTTATTTTCTGTCAAAAGTCATCCAAACGCAGAGCCCGGTCCATTGGACCGACAACTGTGATCGTCTCCAAAGAGAACGGCTGCAGGGGCGCATTGTCATGAAACGAACGAACAAGTTGGCCCCATGCTGACCCTAAATCTGTAATCCCAAACAGTAGCGTTGATAAAAGGGTCCTCTTCGTATTCATCAACAATATCAGGTCAAAGTCCAAACGCAGCGCAGTGTCAAAAAGGGAGTGTGTGTGTGTGTGTGTGTGTGTGTGTGTGTGTGTGTGTGTGTGTGTGTGTGTGTGTGTGTGTTTGTGGGGGGGGGGGGGGTCTTGATTTCTTGTCTTTAATATGATTGGGTCTAAAACGTTGTCAGCTTAAACACACGAGATTTGAGCTCCTTAGGAGAGAAAAGTTGCTGGAATAAACAATGCATGAAAAGTATTGAATCGTACAAAATCGATCCTTTCAACTTCGTTTGATGGCACTGAGGACGACTGCATGGTCTGTCAGTGCAGGCTGAAATGCCAACTGCTCCGGAAATTAGGCAGTGGTCCGACAGAAGGTAATCCCTGCCCATTACAAGGACAGTGAGATTGAGACGGACACGTTCCTTGTTTTAAACCACCCCCCCCCCCCCCCCCCACCCTGCCCCGTCCACAAGCGAATTAGGGGAAGGGCCCCTAATATGGACCACTTTTTGTTTATTGCTGATAACTAGCTTGTTTTCTTGCGAAGAAGTTTCCTTTTGTGGTTGGTAGTCATTCTCTCTTAGTTTAACTGTTAGGCCTAATTGGAGTGAAATAGCTTTGATAGACATTCAGCAAAAATTAAATACAGAAAAAATCACAAATGGTCCATATTAGGAGCCTGTGCCTTCCCGAATCGGCACTGTAAAAAGCCCCCTATACTTCAAAATAACATGATACAACTTAGTGTGCAAGTCAGACAAATTCAAATATGCTTTAGATTTAGCTGTTTCGGGTCGATGAGAGCATTATTTGAAGCACACCAGGAAACTGAAGAAGCTTATCAAAAACAGAGTGAAAAGAAGTGAAATTATCAACTTCCACCAAAAAAAGAATATTTGTTATATTTTTGGGAAATCTCGAGGGCTAGTTATAGGTTATTTTCAGCAAGCTTCTTAATGAATTAATGGAAATTGCCTTTCGCTTTTATTTTCTTCGATTTGATGAAGGTGGTCCATATTAGGGGACTCACACATACTTTGAGGTTTTGCTATTATTTTTTGTTTGCAGTAGAAACTCGGGGTACACACTGCTAAACTGTAACAAATACGGTCTTAGCTGTCACATATAGCCATTTTTGTGTGATAAAAGCTTTGGCTGTGGACAGAAACGAGTCCGTTTTAGGCCGCAAATTTAGAGTGAACGCTGCCAAAAGTGAAAAAAGAGAAAAAGCCTAACGGTTTTGAGGTTTGTGTTTCTGCACCTGTTTTGACATGTGCAACTTATCCACAGAGGGTGAATAAAGCGAATGAAATTGTTTTGAGCGCTCTAGCGTCGTTAGTTTGTCAGAACCGGAGGTGGTCCATATCAGGAGCCGGTCCATATTAGGAGCCTTTCCCCTACAATTCTCTCTGCGAGTCGTCAGAAAAAAAAGTAGTTGCCTTGTATTTACTATCTCCATTACTTTTGTTCAACAAGCCAACCAAACGAACAAACCGAAACACACAAGGAAGAACATTTATGGTCAGTTAACTGAAGTCAGTCGACTTTGACATCATACCTTCCTTCTTGTGTAGACTATTCTGCAATCCACAATAGATCTTTAAATAGCAAAATATTTACAGCTTGGCTCCCGTGCAAGGAGGAATTTTTTTGTGTTCAGTAATTCTCTGTGTGTGTGTGTGTGTGTGTGTGTGTGTGTGTGTGTGTGTGTGTGTGTGTGTGTTCAAGTTGTGTGCAGTGTGTGTGTGTACGTGTGTGTGTGGGGTGGGAGGGTGCGTGAGTGCGTGCCGCGTGCGTGTGTGTGTGTGTGTGTGTGTGTACTGAATGTATATGCATATTGACAAATGTTTCAGATACAAAAGACAAATCGGTGACATTAAAAATCCTTTCGCTCCGCACAGAAAGTATTGTCAGACGGTAGACCATTGCGTCCAAGAGGAAGGTTACCTTTTTATCCCACGCATTGAAACCTGTGCCTGTGGTTTTGAAGTCATTTGATTGAGTGACCAGCGGGGCGGGTATAGAGGAAGGAAACCCTATCAGGTACGTGATGCCTGGCTGCATGGGTTGTAAGGTGCAAACCTCACAACAAGCACACACCTCAGTTTCACCTCCTGTCACTGTCAACAGCCTGATTTACAGCAAGGCTGTCGAGTAGTAATGTTCAAGTCTTTGACAGGAGGTGCGCAGGGTAAGAGTCAGGAAATCAGTGGTTCCGGGTACACTGCGGGCACGCTTGCAACAAACAAACAAACGAACAAACAAACGATGATGATCGATACACTGATACTCAGCACACAACAAATAATAATAACAACACACACACACACACACACACACACACACACACACACACACACACACACACACACACACACACACACACACACACACACACCAATGACCATGTAAACAAATGATTATAGAATATGCTTGAAAAGGGGCAGCCGGTTGAAAGGCAGAAAGACGATTCGTATGAGATTATAAATCAGGCTGCATTCAATTGTGCACGTTACGTACAGTCATTCAGTCAACGTGCACAGCCTGAACTTATAAATTGAGTAATAATGTTCGGTTCATTACACCTAATATCTTGTCGAAAAATATCCACTCGTCATTCCAGCGCTATCTTATCTCCATGGTAACTGATTACCAGCACTTTCCGTATCTAAGATTTTGGAGGCTTCACCGAAAGTGCGATAACTCCCTTGAAACACTGACTGCCAGACAACAGCTGTTTCTTGTTGAATCTTCCTTCTCTGCCGCGGCTGGCCTGACTGCCCTAGTTTTCGCAGCCACCCTGCTGACTCGCGTGCATTCGGATTATCTCATGGATAATCCCAGGCTCCTTATTGTCGCGTTGGGAATGGACAAGAGTGTGCCAAAGTGTGTCACACTCTGACATGAATTGCGCGTGCTCGCCCTCTCCCGCCAGTGACCCCGTAGTGACACAGACGCGCAGCCAATCGAATCGCAGTGTTCTCTCGAAGCCCCGCCCCTATAGCGGTTTTCTCTCTGCCTTTGTCATCTGCAAGGCAGCAAAAAATAGCACAGCATGGGAAACACTCGAAGCTGTGTACACTCGAGGGGGAAGTTGTGTGTTGTGTCTGCGTCGGAGTGTGTTGAATGGTGGTTGTTGTCTTCTCTGGCTGTTTGTGCTGCATTTTCAATGGATTTTTCTTGAGAGTTTTCGATTTTGTGAAGGTAGGTGTCCATTTTTCTTTTTCAATGATGTTGATCGTCTTGCACATGTATGCAGACAGAACCGGTAAATTTATGCAGACCACCCAGCACCGTGTGTCTGCGCTCATTATGCCTTTCAATGCGTGTCGGCTGCTTGCAGAAAGATCGTCTGCTTGTTCGATCTGCACAGTGGGCCATTGGTTTGTTCAGCTTGTGAGGGTGGAGATCAGTGCATGCAAACGAAGCAACTTAGTGTGTGTGTGTGTGTGTCACGGTCAGTGTGTGCACCGCGTGTGTGCGTACGTTTCAGTGTGTGTGTGTGTGTGTGTGCGCGCGCCAGGGGGGGGGGCGTGTGTGTCACAGCCACGGTGCGTGTGTGTGTGTGTGTGTTTTCCAACAATCCATAGAGCTTCCCTCTCCAATTCCCTTTATTTTTGCCGCAAAATAAACTAATCATCGGCATATTATAGGTCAATTGCCAAGTCATTCACTGTAGCAATATTCTTTTGATCGACTTATGTAGTTGCACGCTGTCTCAGTCAAGTTACGTATCCAAAACTCTTTGCATAATTATTAATTAATCCTTACCAGCCCTTCACTGCCAGAGGTTGTTTGACCTTTCAATCACCACACAGACCCCAAGTAAGAGTAGTAAATTATGTATTTACTGTTAACGTTCCCACCCCACCCCACCCCAACAACGGTAACAAACCACCATGCAGTTTGTTGTTTCAGTTCTAGACACTGTGTCCAAAGATGCTGACAGCCGGAAAGAACCCCGCGGGTTAGGGGGAAGAATTTACCCGATGCTCCCCAGCATGTCGTAAGACTAAGAGGCGACTAACGGATTCTGTTTCTTGTATAGAATATAGTCAATGTTTGTAAAGATTTTAGTCAAGCAGTATGTAAGAAATGTTAAGTCCTTTGTACTGGAAACTTGCATTCTCCCAGTCCCAGTAAGGTCATATATTGTACTACGTTGCAAGCCCCTGGAGCAATTCATTAGTGCTTTTGTGAACAAGAAACAATTAACAAGTGGCTCTATCCCATCTTCCCCCTTCCCCCGTCGCGATATAACCTTCGTGGTTGAAAACGACGTTAAACACCAAATAAAGAAGAAAAGAAGCCGGAAAGACTTGTTCTCTTTACAGAGTTCGCTTTGAGTTTTAAAAAATGGCTCTTTCCGCAATACTGCGAAACATGACTCGACAAGACCGTTTATAAAACAAAATTCCTCCACCCCTTTCCAACACTGATATAGTGATATACCTCGGTTCCCACACTCTCTCTCTCTCCAACCAAAGATATTCCTCACCCCTCCTCACCCACTCTCTCCCGCCTCCCGCAAAGATACTTCCGGTGCCAGCTATCAATACAGGGGTTTCCTGAAAGCTGGGACCGTTTCCTGAGTTTGTGTGAGTGTCGATACGAGCAGCGCCAGTCTGTCGGATGGTCCTGGGTCCTTGGGGTCTGTTGTGCTAAAAGAACGATCGTTGACTGGGGAGAGAGAACGTGAAATGAGAATGAGAGAGAAAGAGAGGGGGAGGGGGGGGGAGGAGGGAGAGACATGCTTCATAACAAAAGGATGAGAGAGAGAGGGGGGAGAGAGAGAGAGAGAGAGAGAGAGAGAGAGAGAGAGAGAGAGAGAGAGAGAGAGAGAGAGAGAGAGAGAGGTGTCAAGGTGGGTGGATGAGGAGGGTGGGTGCATGGGAAAATTCGTAAGTCATGATAGTGGTTGTGATCTTGGCCCTTTGTTTGTGCTCGATGTATTTTGGAGTTAACAACGATATGTTCTTGAGTTTTGATACGTGGCGGCTTTCCAGGTTACGAATCCACACTAACCGCTAATGGACGAAGTATCGTTTTAGTTTTAGGGGGGGGGGGGGGGGCTAAGCTAGCTGTATTCACACACACACACACACACACGCACGAACACGCACCGTGGCGTGCGCACGCACGCACCGGCGAACGCGCGCGCACACACACACATACACACGCGTGCACACACAAACACACACACATTGATGAGAGAGGGGGAGGGAGAGAGGGAGAGATTGGGCACGCAGACCAAACAGCATTGGATTCTTTATCAATATATCACGCAGTCAGTATGGTATAGTATCAGCTGTCTGTATAGTGTATGGTAGATATATATGACTCATACCGGCTGCACACACATTCACTCTTCCGTTCATTCGGCATTCATGACCCTGCTCAGATACCCGTATCAGCTTTGCCTACTGTTAGGCAAAACAAAAAAAAAGTCTGTTTACGGTAACATAGGCCGAAAAAATAGGGTCGGTAGGTCGGGATTTTTTCTTTTCTTCAAAAAACCATATTTTAAAGTTATTTTGCCAAAAAACAAAAGATTTTTTTTCCTTTTTACATTTAGTCAAGTTTTGACTAAATGTTTTAACGTAGAGGGGGGAATCGAGACGAGGGTTGTGGTGTATGTGTGTCTGTCTGTGTGTGTGTGTGTGTGTAGAGCGATTCAGACCAAACTACTGGACCGATCTTTATGAAATTTGACATGAGAGTTCCTGGGAATGATATTCCCGGAAATTTTTTTCTTTTTTTCGATAAATACCTTTGATGACGTCATATCCGCCTTTTTGTAAAAGTTGAGGCGGAACTGTCACACCCTCAATTTTCAATCAAATTGATTGAAATTTTGGCCAAGCTATCTTCGACGAAGGCCGGACTTCGGTATTGCATTTCAGCTTGGTGGCTTAAAAATTAATTAATGACTTTGGTCATTAAAAATCTGAAAATTAAAAAAATTTTTTTTTATAAAACGATCCAAATTTACGTTCATCTTATTCTTCATCATTCCCTGATTCCAAAAACATATAAATATGTTATATTTGGATTAAAAACAAGCTCTGAAAATTAAAAATATAAAAATTATTATCAAAATTTTTCTTTTGAAATCAATTTAAAAACACTTTCATCTTATTCCTTGTCGGTTCCTGATTCCAAAAACATATAGATATGATATGTTTGGATAAAAAACAGGTAAAACGAAAAGAGGTACAGTAAAGCGTGCTATGAAGCACAGCGCAACCGCTACCACGCCAAACAGGCTCGTCACTTTCACTGCCTTTTGCACTAGCGGCGGACTACGTTCAGTTTCATTTTGTGAGTTCCACAGCTTGACTAAATGTAGTTATTTCGCCTTACGCGACTTGTTTTTTCTTCTCCCCAAATGCCAAAAAAAGTCTAGGGTCGCGCGAAAAAATAGGGTCGGTCGGGATACCGTAAACAGACTATTTTTTTTTGGCCTTACCGTCCAACAGTAAATTTGTACAGTGTTGATCATGAGTCGCGTTGTGGTTTGTTATGATGGCTGTGGATAAATATTAACGAACAAAGTGCGTGTCTAGGTGCGATCTGCGGTGAAAGTTTATAGGATGGCGGCGGGAGAGAGAGAGAGAGAGAGAGAGAGAGAGAGAGAGAGAGAGAGAGAGAGAGAGAGAGAGAGAGAGAGAGAGAGAGAGAGAGAGAGAGAGAGAGAGAGAGAGAGAGAGAGAGAGAGAGAGAGAGAGAGAGAGACTGTGTGACTCGTGACTGAGAGAGGGAGCGAGAGAGAATGTTTATTATTTTTAGGACTGCAAGTGCAAGCACTGCAATACTTCACAATAACAGTAGCACTTGATAAATCAGAGATGGATGGTGTTTATACAAGTGTAGGGTGGTAGCATGTTTGCATGATGTAAGTGTCACTGTGTGTGTGTGAGTTGATTAGAGTTGTCGGAATTGAATTGAATTGAACTTTATTTTTGGAGGGTGACAGAATAAACAATGCAAACATGCTTTTTTCATTAAGAGAGAGAGAAAGACAGACAGAAACAGCCCACCGCTGACCTGGTAGTGATACTGTAACAACACTAACAGACATGTGAATGATGCTTGGTAACTTGTCCGGTATGATCGCTTGAGGCAACATGGAACACACCATTCTACACTCTATAATGTGGAGATAAAGATCAAAGACAAAGAGAACAGGTAAAAACCGACAGGTAGACACACATACCGTTACCCTGACACGGTCGCTTTCATTCATCAGTCATGCGAATAAGGTCACTTCCGACAACCTCAGCAGGTAAGTGGTAGGTAAAACGGTTTCGTTTTGCAAAGTAGGTGCGATAAGAACAGAGAAATACAGAGAGGGGGGCAGGGTATGCTAAGTTAAAGTGGCAACATAATTATACTGAGGTTCATGTGGGGGTTTGCATACCATGTTTATGTGTGTCCACATGTTTGACACAGAAAAGAGAAGACTATGTATGAGAAAAAGAACTGATATCCTCTCTCTCTCTTACTTTCTCTTTCCCTCTGTCTCTCCCACTCTTACTATCTTTCGCACTGTGTGTGTGTGTGTGTGTGTGTGTGTGTGTGTGAGAGAGAGAGACGAGGGGGGTATATTTGCGCCCATGTGTCTCCTTTTACATGTGCGCGCACGTGCCTGCATCCCTGCATGCATGCATACATACTAAGTTATGCATATATTCCAACTCGAAGTCCCTACATGCGTCAGAGCATTGATATGAATATATACAGGATCATGTCTATATAGCTATGGTCAGAGATTGCTTGAGAAAACGATACGACTGTGCACAGGTCAAATAGAATTAGACCTGAACGAGACTGATTGCACCGCGAACAGAAAGCAAATATAAGAACGGCTTGTGAAAAGTAAACATTTCTGCACACACAGACAGTGAGACGCACATGCAAACAATTGCACAGACTCCTCGACAAACTGACAGCCAGACAGACAGACAGAGAGCTCATGCGCGCAAACACGTAACCAGTCTCTCTTCTCACCAAAACGCGTTTCTCTTACTTGTGTCTGCCTGTCTGTTCAGTTGTGTGTGTTTTCTCGTCTGTATGTTTGTGTCAAGGTGCACAGAATGACGGTTATATGTCAAAGCAGCACCGCCCTGATATGGCCCTTCGTGGTCGGCTGGGCGTTAAGCAAACAAACAAACAGAATGACGGGCGCAGTGGCGTGGTGGTAAGACGTCGGCCTCCTAATCCGGAGGTCGTGAGTTCGAATCTCGGTCGCTGCCGCCTGGTTGGTTAAGAGTGGAGATTTTTCCGATCTCCCAGGTCAACTTATGTGCAGACCTGCTAGTGACTTAACCCCCTTCGTGTGTACACGCAAGCATAAGACCAAGTGCGCACGGAAAAGATCCTGTAATCCATGTCAGAGTTCGGTGGGTTATAGAAACACGAAAATACCCAGCATGCCTCCCCCGAAATCGGCGTATGCTGCCTGAATGGTGGAGTAAAATTCCACTCGTGCTAAACATGAGTGAACGTGGGAGTCGGCTAAGCCATGAACAAAGAAGAAGAAGAAGAAGAAGGTGCACAGAATACGATAGACTGAGGCGGCCGTCGACCTTTCAACGTGCATCACATTGACAAAGGAGGGAAGTAACTCATGGAAGTAACCCAACGCAATCGTCACAAAGAGTGCTCGTTGTTTGCTTAAATACTACCACATTTTATTTAGGTTTTAATACGCTTGTTTGTGCAAAGTGTAGGTAGTTCTCCTGCGCGTTAACGTTATTTGTAACGCAGAATCTCATGGTACTTTGGAATCGATCTTGGGGCCTGTTTTCATAGGTATTGTCCCTTTAACCTTCTCAACTTCGACATCCACTTGCGGTGAACTGTCCAGTCTCTGTTTTTACCCTAACTAATCTACGGCCCCTAAACCGTTTACATCGTTCCCAGCATATAACCACGTCATGTCCCAAATAGACACTAGGTCTGGGGACAGAAAAACCAAGTTAGCATAGCATAGTTTACATCGAGTCCTGTGATGACCAAAGATAGCTGTCTCGGATTGTCCTTTTCTCTGAACAATCTGACTACCAGCGACTGTATTATGATGCGTCCAGTAACACCACACTGAACAGATAGAATGGACTCCTGCCCTGGTCCTGAATTAGAGAGGGGAGTCTAACACTGAGGACACGGTCCCCTAGTATTCCCTTGTGTCTGACACGGCATGTAACTCGAGATGCGGAAAACTGACGGTGAATGAGATGAAAAGCCTACACGCAGAGGCAGAAAGATGAAGAGGACGAAGTCAATGAAGACAAAATGCATGGTCTATGATTATCGGATTTAGGACTTCGCACGTTTTTGCAAAGGTAGACGCGCCATCAGGAAGTTCCTTCAGCGCTGTGATTCAGAAGTTCAAACGTTAGTGAGAATAGTGCGTGATCAAATGACAGGCTTGAAGTATGGACAGTGAAAATGAGGGTTGGGCCCATTCTGATCATCCTCGCTCCACGGCTATCGCCAGTTATCTCTCTGACCGGACGCTAAAGTCCTACGCGAATCTATCAAAACAAGAATACAGAGTTATCTCCCATATGTTGTTCGCGAGCAGTGTTCGCGAGACGAAAATGATTGCAGATTGGCCGACTTCGACAGTGATCTCCGTTCTGTTCTTCACAGTTATGATAAAGACATCGTTCTAAGGTCAAAACAAGTCGAAATGTTGGGACTGCTGCCGGAAGGAGACCGTAATATATGGTTGCATCACTGTCAGAAAAAATCGTCTGCTCCAGCGAGCGCCGAAACCAAACGGTTGATTATCACGTGACACTTTTGGCATATTTAGAGTTGTTTGCACAGTAAATACAGCCGCGAAAAATAGCTCGCTTGAAACTGTCTTACTTATCAATTCCACTGTCATTTAAAAATTACACAACACCATGAAAAATCATTATCGACGATCGCGAATCTGCTTATATCCATAACACATTACGAAAAGATCTAAATACATGTATGTAAAAAATCGATTTCCTCGCCAGACAAGGAAAACCAAGGCATCCTGTCAGGGATCATCCTGACCTCAGGTCAAAATGAGTTCGGCTCATTCTATCCCTGACGGGATGCCTTGGTTTTCATAATGGTTTACATGAGAAGGAGTCAACTTTTGTGACTTAATTACACGTCCGCAACACCATAAGTGTAGAACGCATGGACAAGCCGGGCACCTTATGATTCAGGACATGTGTGTGATGGTATGCTAAGGTGCCCGGCTTGTCCATGCGTTCTACACTTATGGTGTTGCGGACGTGTAATTAAGTCACAAAAGTTGCCTCCTTCTCAGGTAAACCATTATGATAACCACAACAAATTTCACTCTAGGCTTTGACACAGGATAGGGGCGCCCCTCCATTTGAACACATACTAAATTCAATTGCCTGGCTACTGCCTGTGAATTTTGTGATGAATTAGTTTATTAATTTACACCAAAGTGAACATTCGAATTTAATTAAGGAAAAAATCCCCACTCTGCAAAGACTTCAATCAGGATGTTGATTTTTGGTATATGTTCAAGTGAATATATATGCTCTTATTCTGCGTTACAGTTGACATATATATCGTTCATATTGTTTAAGAAAACTACGCTCCCATTTCGACAAGGGCATGCATGATTCGTTTACGACAGAGAAGACAATTGGAAGGGGAGTTGGTCAGGGTGCAAACGCGCGACGAAATACAAAAAGTTAAAAAATAAAATGAAATAAAAGAATAAGAGTTAAAGAATATTTGTAAAAACTGAGAGGCAGATACGAAAAATTATTAATTGCATGAGGCATTGATATATATCATATATATTATGTGTGTATGATTAAGCGACTATTGAAATTCGTGGAAACTTAGCTCAGATGTTTGCTGTTTTCGGAAATCAGTAAAATGAAAACGATCTTAAACACATGTCATATTTTGTTATTCTCGGAAAACAACGAAGATTAGTTTGGCTGTACTCGAAGGAACAGCATTGTTTTCTTCCTGGTTGATGGATCTCCTTGATTTTTGAATGACACACACAGCAAGGTATTCTCGGAATTGTTTCCGTGACTGCTGAAAACAAAGCATAAGCTCGCAATTGCAAATTTCCTGTAGAAACAGAAAACTGACAGAAGAGCACAAAGCGAAACGGTGTGTGTGTGTGTGCGTGCGTGTGTCTGTGTGAGAGAGAGAGAGAGAGAGAGAGAGAGAGAGAGAGAGAGAGAGAGAGAGAGAGAGAGAGAGACAGACAGAGAGAGCTGTTGTGTGCGCGTGTGTATACAAACCAATGTTGGAAGTTTTATATCCTGTATCATGTCTCGGACATAATTGTAAGCAGTGTGTGTGAACGAATTTGACACACCTTTCCAACAGCCAATTTATTTAAGTACAAACCCAAGCGAAGTCCAACAAGGTAAAATGGACAGTACCTAGCGTTTGGGTGGTGTAATGTAAGCCTTACAGACCGTGACGCCTGGCCAGGCCTGAATGGACACCCCCAGCAGATACAAGTCACCGTGATCCTGGGATTAAGTGGAGGTCCTTTTATTTGCCTTCCCTCTCATTCACACACCCCTCTAATTCCGGTTCTCCACTTTTTAAAGGAGCATTTTCAAAGTTATGTGTTTTTCCCCTCATTGACACTTTCGAGTAGAGAACTTTATCCGTTACCCTTCCCCCTCCCGTCACTGCCCAAACACTCATAGAACAAGTGTCTCTTTCCGTTCGGAGGCGGTCAACGGCGGCCGGAGGGTCAGCAGATTTGTGAATGGGATTTGTGTGTGATAATTATCACTGGCTCAGGAGGGTATGGAATTTCAGTATTGAGCAAATGTTGGCAAAGGTTAAAAAATAGGTTTCAGTTTCAGGTTACGAAATTGTTGTGTGTGTGTTTGTGTGTGTGTGTGTATGTGTGTGTGTGTGTGTGTGTGTGTGTGTGTGTGTGTGTGTGTGTGTGTGAGTGAGTGAGTGAGTGAGTGAATGAGTGAATGAGTGAGTGAGCGAGCGAGAGAGAGAGAGAGAGAGAGAGAGAGGCTTTCCTTTCTAAAAAAAAAAAGTCAACCCTCAATCATTCATTCTTTCCTAATAAACTTCTTGTTTGGGCAAAAACACACACTCCCTCGGGGACTAGAGGAAAACAAAACTGGGGATGAAGAGAGAAAAACAGTGTCCAAAACAATGAGAGAGAAAAACAGTAACCTGACTTGAGTGAAGAGAGAGTAAAACTGGGTTTAAAAAAAAAGAAACTTGGCGACTGACGATTCAGGGACAAAGCTAGCGGGACTGGGACCGAACACTATAACGGGACAATAACCACCGGGGGAACAAAGCACAGCGCGAGGACAGTTGACAGGTGTGACAATGGCAGTAAAAACAGTAGCGCGAATACAGGGTGGTGGGGGGGGGGGGGGGGGGGCTGGCGGGGGGCAAGCTCCTAGTCCTACCCAGGCAAGTGAGTGAGAGACAGGGAGCACGAAGTAGGCATTTGTGCGTACGTATGTAAACTAGCACAACCATACGCACACGCAGGCACTCACGCACATAGTATGTATACACACAGTGTCTACAATCAGCCGAACAAAAAACAGACGCTTCACTCCCTTTAACTACTTTTTCCACTGGCTCTTTGTCCACGAATGTTTTGGTTCCGACAACTACACGCAGTTGGTCAAACCAGGTGATCTTCGGACCCTGATTTACCCCCTCTAAAATGATTCAACTGACACAAAGTGACTTGTTGCTATTCATATCTTTTCAGTACACTCAACAGCTTCTTCACTTTATGCAGGGGATGTTTTTCATTCCTCGCCTGCTTCAGTAGTTCCACTCAGGCCGCGATCCATAATGAAGCGCACGTGCACGATGGCGTGTCAGGGCTTGACCTAATTTTGGGCTGTACCACAGCTGTGGTACAGCGGAACCCCCCTGTTTTAGACCGCCCGAATCCAAGAAAATCAGTCGATCTTCTTCTTCTTCTTCTGCGTTCGTGGGCTGAAACTCCCACGTATACTCGTGGTTTTTTTTTTGCGCGAGTGGAATTTTACGTGTATGACCGTTGTTTTTACCCCGCCATTTAGGCAGCCATACGCCGTTTTCGGAGGAAGCATGCTGGGTATTTTCGTGTTTCTATAACCCACCGAACTCTGACATGGATTACAGGATCTTTTTCGTGCGCACTTGGTCTTGTGCTTGCGTGTACACACGGGGGTGTTCGGACACCGAGGAGACTCTGCACACAAAGTTGACTCTGAGAAATAAATCTCTCGCCGAACGTGGGGACGAACTCACGCTGACAGCGGCCAACTGGATACAAATCCAGCGCGCTACCGATTGAGCTACATCCCCGCCCACTAGAGTGAGTCTTTAAAAGGGGATACATTTGGAGTTAATAACAGAAAAATAACAAAAAGAAGGCTTTAAAAGAAAGGAAGTGTCGAAATCGGAGAGGTCTGATGGGGAGTTACACTGTGTTATCATAATTATGTGGCTTCTTTACACTCGCAAGCCGTCGCGATATAACCTTGAATGGTTGAAAACGACGTTAAACACCAAATAAAGAAAAGAAAGAAAGAAAACACTCGCAAGGCTAATTCGCAGTCAGGTTTGAGGTAATCAAATTTGGACTTTTCTGTAGATTAGATTTACTGTGTCAGGGTGTGATTAGTCAAGGCAGCTCCCGTTAACAAACACACTCCCACATTCCATTTATTGCAAGGCTCCGTGGTTGGCAATTATTGATTTCTCTTCACTGGCTTACTGTCACATTTGTGTGTGTTTGTGTGTTTGTGTGTGTGAGAGAGAGAGAGAGAGAGAGAGAGAGAGAGAGAGAGAGAGAGAGAGAGAGAGAGAGAGAGAGAGAGAGATTTGTTTTGATCTGCACGTCAACTAATGTATTTTTTCTCGATTTCTGTTTCAGGATTAACCCCATTTCCGTGATCGCCAAGCCAACGAGATGGGGGAAGTTTACATTGCATCATGACTATTTCGGTCTGAGGGCGTCATTAGAGGCAGGCAGCCCGTCACAAGACTTTGACAGCGATCAACACCAATACGCCGGTCCTGCTAGTCACGCACTGAGTCACCGAGTTGAAGACATTCATAGGTGGTGGCACGCATCCCCTTTACCTCTTGGAGTTTTAGTCTGTGTCACCTCCCACTTATCTCTGGGTTGTCTGACGTGGAATCTGTGTCGTCATCTTTGGTCAGTGTAACAGACGACACCAGAGAGTGCTGCAGCCATTTGGAGCCTCCAACCCACCCCACACAGGAACTGAGTTTGCATCTTTCCCGCTACCCCTTGGACAGTCTGAGCGAGAATCTGTGTCATCCTGTGTTGGTAACCATTTGACACAGTATTGCCTTGCAGCATTTTGGAGCCCCGCCCCCACCCTCAACACCCACACACCCCACAAGGTAGGAACTCGTAGCACTGTCTATAAAGGACAAGCCTTGGAGTCGTCCATACCAGCAATAAGCTACACGAAATTGAGATTGACGCGGCCTATGGGACCCTGCCACACCCACTCATAGAAACATTATAGAAAACGCAGACATTCGCAATATCTTACCCCTGGATACAACGAGGCTGACCCGTCTGTTTCAGATCAGCCGTTTCCCTATATATCCCCCTGTTCTCATTCATCGTGAACATAGAGCATTTGCCATTGTCCCACACACTCACACCCTACTGATCGCAGGTCACAGAGAAACAGAGGCTTTCTCTTCAGTCTCTCCTCCCACCCCTCCCTGACAAGTCATACGACACACAGAGAAAAAGGAGGAAAAAAAGAAAAGCGACACACAGCCACATCACAGCACACAGACACACAAGGCGCCATCAGTTGGGTTGGCTGCTTCAGGCTCGGGGAGCCTTGTTATGCGTGCATCTGGCCACGCATTGATTTCTGCTGCTGCTGCTACCGCTGGTGTTCAGTCGGTGCTGCGATCATCTTGTTGGCAGGCACGGTACAGCACAGCACGGCACAGCACTGTACAGCACAGCTCAACACGGTTCCAGACTTGCTGTCAACTTGCCGGCATGTTACGTGGATCGGAATGTTGCCATCTTGGAACTTCATTCAAGTGGTTGAAACGATGAATGGATGTATCTAGCCCAGTGAAATTTTCGAACGGTACGAGATCGAACACGGACGTGAGACATCGCATGTTCACGTCCTCAACGAACGATTGACAGGACCAGACGATTTCTGTTACTCGAAGTCATAGACAGAACCGGTTCTCAACTCACTAGGGTTTAGTCTGGACTTGAGGAAAATAATTTAAATTGTTGACATTTTAGTTTTAACCTTCAACCCGAGGATATTGCTATTATTTAGGTTTCATGAATACTGATGTCTCGGTGAGAGAAACGAGGAAATGGTAAAGGTACTATTTGTCTCTCACTATTTGACTTTCTACTCAACGTGTTTGGTTAATTAGATCGATCCAAAGTTGTGGTACTGGCGCTGACAGCAAACAGAGACTTATCAGTTTCTTTTAAACAGGAGTCAAGGATATTTTATCACCATAGTCGTGCTCTGTGCTTTTCTTAGCCGCCTTTGTCACAATGCGTGAGGTTCTGGTCTTGATAAAGAGGAAGCAGATTGTTTCTTTCTTGGCGAAATTTTTCTTTCTATCGTTTTGTTCCTGATGCTAATGTAAGCAAACTTCTTCGCCTGTGGCGTGAAGAAACAGTAGACAACTGTCGGCTTGTTTTTATCCAACTCTTTTCTAAACTGTTTTCAGTGTTCAGGACTCCAATATGGGGTTTAATGTCAACATAGCGGACGGTCCAGTAGCCAAGACATTTCGGTTTTGCTTCAAAGACAGATTCTGGTGACTTGGCTGTCTCGGACTAAGGCAGTATTTTGATCTTCACAAATAACTGACAATAGCAAATTCTGCAAAATGTCTGAGAGCCTGTTGAAGAAGAAGCGGTTCTTCTGCCGCGAGTGGGCCTTCAGCAAAGTGCAGCACTGCCTGGACACCAGGCCTGCCTCCAAGACATGCGGGGCTCTGGTGATGGGAGGACCCGGTTGTGGAAAGACCGCTCTCAGCTGCGAACTGGTGTGGCCCACCGTGCCGCAAGGGAAACAGGCGTCGCTCCACACCCGCTTGTTGTCCTACCACTTCTGTCAGGCTCACGACGTGGACACGCTGTCTCTGGTCACCTTCATCAGAGGTATGGTCAACCAGGCGGCAGACAGCGACCTGGTCCCAGGATACAAGGACAAAATCCAGGAGCCCAGCATCCAGAGACTGTTAGAGCCGGTAGAGTGCGAAAGGAACCCGGACGAAGCGTTCAAGCAAGCCTTCCTCCTGCCTCTGCAGGCCGCGAGTCCCCCGACCACCAACATGTTTATTCTGGTGGACTCTATCGACGAGTCGTACCTGCAGTCGGTCAACGAGAGAGCGACGTGCTCGAGGACCATAGCGGAGCTTCTGGCGGCTCACCACACTCTCTTCCCCCAGTGGCTTCTGCTCGTCTGCTCCTCCAGAAAGCAGAGCAAGTCTGTGACGAGGATGTTCACAGGGTTTCGCAAGATCAGCCTGGACGACCTGAGGAAGTCCCACATCGTGCGTGACGTACAGCAGTACATTCTGTGCCGCTTGGACCAAGAGGAGGGCCTGAGGCAGCACCTCAGTAGGGACACTGCGGAGATGCTCAACCAGCTCCACATCAAGAGCAACGGATGCTTTCTGTATCTGGAGAAGGTAGGTACATTTTACTGTGGTCGTGTTGTCTGCTGTTTTAAATTGCTGTGTCTTGTTTTCTTGTTTTTTGTTTTGTTCAACTGTTTTCTTTGTGTGTGCTCGTGTTCGTTGTGTGTGTGTGTATGTATGTGTGTGTGTGTGCGTGTGTGTGTGTGTGTGTTTGTGTGTGTGTGTGTGTGTGTGTGTGTGTGTGTTTTACATTTTTTTCTGTCATGTTTGAATGTTTCACTTTGTGTGGTCGTTAGGTAGTATGGTATTTTTCGTCCTTGCACAGATCTGAAAACTAACTTTCTATCTGCAAACCTGTCTGACAAGCTATTCAAAGACTATTTGTCGGTCGGTCCGTCTGTGTTTGTATTTTGTTCTGTTGATTCCAGTGATACACGACACAAGCTACGTTTAGTTTGCTTCCTGTATACAGTGATGGTCATAATGCCTCCTTGTCACAGCAGCGATCAACATGATCTCTCCCCCCCCCCCCCAGCCTCCCCCCCCCCCCTTCTCAGCGATTCAATATACTGCCCTTACGGGGCCTTATACTTTGTTTTGCAGGGGCAAGCACTGTGAGAGTAATTCTATATGTTCTGGCGTCATTATGAATCCTGGAAAATGTATGTCATGTTCGTAACACCACTTACTCTCCTAGCTACGTATCGTATATATATATATATATATACGGAGTTTCAAGAAAACATCCTCAATGCATTGATTGTCTACATCGATATAAGGATTGTGCTAATTCTTTGCCAACCCCTCCCCATCTTCTGATTTTGTTGTTGTCACAAATGTAGCCTTCAACGTGCACTGTATCCTCGAAACATTCAGCTTTGCTTGTGTCCTATGCTTCCTTTTTGTCAGCAACCCGTCATTAGATTTGTTCCGTCGTTACCGCTGTCTTGCACGACATCATGGCGCAGTTTCTGTCTAAGGAGAACCAATAGCACGCACCTTTTCTTTTGCCTCTAATAGCTTTAACAGGTTCTTGTCGATATACAGTGATCGTAATCGACTTATTGCCAGTTAAAGTTGCCCCTTCCCCCTCCCCTTTCGTGAAGAGGTAGACGTGGCGTTTGAGCGTAGAGGAAGTTCATCTATATTGTCATCATTTTCACGAGTTTTCATTCACAAACACCTGGTAAATAAATCTCATGTTCCCCATGCAATAACTCGAGGTGGTGAATGGGTTTGAGCTTTCATGTGAAACGTGGATTGTCAAAGTAAAAGCCAATCAGGCTGATTGTTTGATGTGTGGAACCATCGTGGCTTTGGATTTGTGTTTCCGAGGGCAACGATTGTAAGCATTCACTCTCAAAGACCCAATCAATGTTGATAATTACCGCGGCGACTCATGGTCAATTTGCAACTTATCTCTGTAATCGCAAAATCCACAACGAAAAGTCATAAACACCTAAAAGAAAAGAAATATGCTCAACACTTACCGAATTCACAGGTATGCGCAGCTCTGTACATTTTCAGACTGGAAGAAAAGCGTCAACAAGCTACGTTTGACGTCACATAGGCCTACAAGTTTGACGTGTTATCTCGTGCTACTTTGGCGATGCTTTGTGGCCCAGAGTTGGATTCTAAAAATTCGTCTCCCTGTGGGTTATTGTGTATTTTGTTGCACAACCAAAATGATGACAAAAACGATGTTTGGTAGCTTGTTGTCAGACCAGCACTTTGTTGTTGGTCCTCGGGGAGCATATCGCCTTTTGTCTCATATTTATCAACCGCGGCCTTCGGCCTTGGTCGATAAAGATGAAACAAAAGACGATATGGTCCCCTTGGACCAACAAAAAAGCTGGTCTGTCAACAATAGTCCAGGCATCTTAGCCACTTTAGTGAAGGGAACGTTGAAGTGACAATGACTAGGTTTAAAATGTCCCTTATCAGAAAGTTCAACCTCAGTCCTTTGATGTTTATTAAACACATTTTCATATAAAGTTGGCGCTTCATATGGAAAAGTGGCTTTGAAATTGACCCTAATCCTTCTTTGGGCTCTGTAAATGTCGTTTGGGGCTATGGTTGTAAAACGGTATCTACTGGTCACCCCAATGTATAAACTGAAAACTCTTTCTGCACCAGAACACGCAGAAAGGATTGTATCTGCCTGATGTCTGATGCTTTTCAAAATCCCCAACCACTAACACCTTCAAAACGGACATTAACTGACACTGTTGTTTTTCCCTATATAATCCTTACTATTTTTCCGAGACGTCGTCCTGTTGTGTATTTAGCTTGGAACAACCTCATACATGGTCTTAAAAGTTAAAGTTGAAGAAAATACTAAAGATAAATGAACAAGCTGACGCAGTGTCATTCGCACCGTGAATCCCCCCATGGGAACATACTAAAGTCTGGTTCCAAATAGGCTCAATTTCCTTCTATTTCTTTGTATTTCTGCCTCGTAGGGGTAGGGGTGTTCAAACCAAAGGCACCTTTAAACCAAAATTCAAATCACACATCTTACAATACTAAGACACTCAGCAGTGAAAGGGTGTCTGCTGGTAAAAAATTCCAAACAATCCTAAAAGTACTTCACTACTAAACGTGCTTTTAAAAAGAGCCGTTATTTTTCCCTCTATAACCAGTATTGTGTTTTCTGCGAACATGTAGTCTATTTAGATGGTTGTCATGTGCACATGAGTTGCTAAAGCGTTTTCAGTTGGGCATATGTCGAAAAGCAAAGAATTAGCCCTTTGAAAACCATCAGAACTGTCACACAAAAATAACATTTACCTATCTCACCAACTGACCAAACATAGGGCTTTTCCTTATGTATTATGTATTGTCGTGTTTTTTGTAGCATACTTGTGAAAACAGCCACCACTGTTGTAAATGATACTTTAAAGAGCATTATTTCATTTTTACAGTTGAAGGACAACCTGGACTGCCGTATATTACAGCTGTTTTACAATCAGCCAAAATTTTCTTAACAAACGTATGCTAAGAACAACTCCCATAGTGAAATTGAAGGAAAACAAAGTGAAAACCCCCTTGCCATAGAGGAGCTAAAGAATCAACAATAAACGACTGCATGGATAGCTTGATGCACGAATGCATTGCGGACATGTTTGTCTCCAACCAAGAGAAAGTTCCAAAAAATCCCTTTTGTGCTTCTTATTATACAGTGACGTCAAAGACAGCCTTTTCTGCTGTTCATACATTCAGGGGTGATGGTTACACTAAACGACGTAGTTGTAGCCATACTGCCATCCAGATTTATTTTTTCCTTGCGAGCAGTCACAGGGTGTTTGTGCTGTCTGCCAACCGTCAGACGACCCCGCCCAAGTCTGTTAAGGGACCGTTTGACCGTTATAGAACGCGTCTTTTTGATTTTTTAGCACATTTGGAAACGGTTGATTTTTATCCCTACCATTGTTTCCAAACATTATTTAGGAATGTTTTGTGAACAACGGATAATAGCCGCTACTCGCATGTGTAGCAAAATTGAGCGTACATACTCACCCTGGTCGTACAACCGTTGTCCGTTGCCCGTCTACATCTGTCTGTACAAATCATTACCTTTGGATTTTTCTCGAACGCTATGAAGTGAAGAAACACCAAATGTTGCAAAATGTTGTATGACCCCAAGAGCTCAAAAAAGATACTTGAGAACCTTGACCTTACCTTAAGGTCAAGGTCACAGGGAGAATGAATGTGGTCTAAAAACTGCAAAATTTCACATTGTGCCAGTTTTCTGGAAAACAAATTAAAAACAGCGGGCTTAGTTTTGTATGGTATACAAGAAAAAGAAAGCCTTATCTTCTGATACCATTTTGGTTGACCTCGCTTCAATGTCAAGGTCAGAGGAGCCCTTCAAAGTTCGTCCTGATATGGCTCTGCGTAGTCGGCTGGACGTTAAGCAACAAATAAACAAACAAACAAACAAACCCTTCAAAGTTGAATTGTAGACATATTTTGATGTGAGCTTGCCCCTTTAACTTTACTATGGACGATATCTCTTACAAACTTAAACACTGAGTGGGGCGTTTGTTAGAATTTCATAGTGAGCCACATCTGGTCACATATCGTTAGGGTCAAGGTCACATTGACCCCTATGAAAAATGTGACCAAGCCGGGTAAAGAAATCCATGTGTCTTGGTAAAAAATCTTAACAAAGCAAAGCCCATGCGACTCTCATGCTTGACCTTTGTCTTAAAGTGACCTTGACCTTCAGGTGACCTTGAAGGTGAAGGTCTAACAACTGAAGCTTGCAAGGACATTGTACACTATTAGAACTGGTTTACAGATTTTTCTACCAAATTACACATGACCTTTGGCCAAGGTCAAGATCATCAAAGGTCACACATCACAAGGCTATCAATTCAAGACATAGGAAGCATAAACATACTTATTGGCACTTTCTACAAAGAGACATTGTCACTTTTAGTGATTCAATTGCCCGTTTCAGTCACATTTCATAAGGGGAAAAGTGACCTTGACCTTGATGATATGTGACTAAATGTGGCTCAATATCAGTATATAACATGTGCCCCACACAATTATGAAGTTTGAAAGATTTTTTTCATAGTTCAGGGTCAAGGTCACTTCAAAACATGTATAAAATTCAACTTTGAAGGACTCCTGTGACCTTGACATTGAAGCGAGGTCAACCAAAATGGTATCAGAAGATAAGGCTTTCTTTTTCTTGTTTACCATACAAAACTAAGCCCGCTGTTTTTAATTTGTTTTCCAGAAAACTGGCACAATGTGAAATTTTGCAGTTTTTAGACCACATTCATTCTCCCTGTGACCTTGACCTTAAGGTAAGGTCAAGGTTCTCAAGTATCTTTTTTGAGCTCTTGGGGTCATACAACATTTTGCAACATTTGGTGTTTCTTCACTTCATAGCGTTCGAGAAATATCCAAAGGTAATGTTCAGTACAGACAGATAAAGACGGGCAACGGACAACGGCTGGACGACCAGGGTGAGTATGTGCGCTCACTTTTGCTACACATGCGAGTAGCGGCTATTATCCGTTGTTCACAAAACATTCCTATATAATGTTTGGAAACAATGGTAGGGATAAAAATCAACCGTTTCCAAATGTGCTAAAAAATCAAAAAGACGCGTTCTATAACGGTCAAACGGTCCCTTAACAGACTTGGGCGGGGTCGTCTGACGGTTGGCAGACAGCACAAACACCCTGTGACTGCTCGCAAGGAAAAAATAAATCTGGATGGCAGTATGGCTACAACTACGTCGTTTAGTGTAACCATAACCCCTGAATGTATGAACAGCAGAAAAGGCTGTCTTTGACGTCACTGTATAATAAGAAGCACAAAAGGGATTTTTTGGAACTTTCTCTTGGTTGGAGACAAACATGTCCGCAATGCATTCGTGCATCAAGCTATCCATGCAGTCGTTTATTGTTGATTCTTTAGCTCCTCTATGGCAGGGGGGTTTTCACTTTGTTTTCCTTCAATTTCACTATGGGAGTTGTTCTTAGCATACGTTTGTTAAGAAAATTTTGGCTGATTGTAAAACAGCTGTAATATACGGCAGTCCAGGTTGTCCTTCAACTGTAAAAATGAAATAATGCTCTTTAAAGTATCATTTACAACAGTGGTGGCTGTTTTCACAAGTATGCTACAAAAAACACGACAATACATAATACATAAGGAAAAGCCCTATGTTTGGTCAGTTGGTGAGATAGGTAAATGTTATTTTTGTGTGACAGTTCTGATGGTTTTCAAAGGGCTAATTCTTTGCTTTTCGACATATGCCCAACTGAAAACGCTTTAGCAACTCATGTGCACATGACAACCATCTAAATAGACTACATGTTCGCAGAAAACACAATACTGATTATAGAGGGAAAAATAACGGCTCTTTTTAAAAGCACGTTTAGTGGTGAAGTACTTTTAGGATTGTTTGGAATTTTTTACCAGCAGACACCCTTTCACTGCTGAGTGTCTTAGTATTGTAAGATGTGTGATTTGAATTTTGGTTTAAAGGTGCCTTTGGTTTGAACACCCCTACCCCTACGAGGCAGAAATACAAAGAAATAGAAGGAAATTGAGCCTATTTGGAACCAGACTTTAGTATGTTCCCATGGGGGGATTCACGGTGCGAATGACACTGCGTCAGCTTGTTCATTTATCTTTAGTATTTTCTTCAACTTTAACTTTTAGGACCATGTATGAGGTTGTGGCAAGCTCAATACACAACAGGACGACGTCTCGGAAAAATAGTAAGGATTATATAGGGAAAAACAACAGTGTCAGTTAATGTCCGTTTTGAAGGTGTTAGTGGTTGGGGATTTTGAAAAGCATCAGACATCAGGCAGATACAATCCGTTCTGCGTGTTCTGGTGCAGAAAGAGTTTTCAGTTTATACATTGGGGTGACCAGTAGATACCGTTTTACAACCATAGCCCCAAACGACATTTACAGAGCCCAAAGAAGGATTAGGGTCGATTTCAAAGCCACTTTTCCATATGAAGCGCCAACTTTATATGAAAATGTGTTTAATAAACATCAAAGGACTGAGGTTGAACTTTCTGATAAGGGACATTTTAAACCTAGTCATTGTCACTTCAACGTTGTTCTCTTATTTGCTTGGACTACAAGCCACCAAACATCTTATAATGTATAAAGGTTAGTGCGGGTAGTACAGTGGTACCTGCGATGTTGGGCCCCTACGATTAGAGGACATCTATCATTTTGACAACAAGTGTGCCTGTCGTGAAAGGCCACATGAAATGAAGGGACACTTTTAGGGGGTACCAAGGCTGTTTTTATTTTATTTTATCGCAGGCACCAATTTTATGTGTCTAAACCTCCTGTTGCTTAATCAATAATGACTAAATGCTCAGTCTGTGAGAATGGTAATTGTTAAATGTACAATCGTGATGTATCCTAACCAGTTTATATTTTTTTTCTATGCTGGTCAGGGTTTGTAGGATTGCCTCGAACACAATAATTCTTCCCTCTTCAACCCTTTTTTCTGTTCCTATTTATATGCTTATTTCAGTTTAAAATCATATTGATTCTCATATTGCAGACGTAAGGATGTTGCCGCTCTTGAACGAATAGCCATCTTTATTGTCGTGGGGTAACTACTTAAAAGAGAGTCAGTTGATTTTGAAATAATGAACACTGTTGTTTATTTCCATAATGACTTTTAAACCGGGAACAACCTTGGGTCCTTAACAGTCACTGTCGGTCCTCGACTTCTATTCTCTTTTGTGAAATTTCTTTTGTAGTTGCACATCATGTTCACTGACTTACCTTACGCACAGGTGCTGGACGGTGTTGCGGAGAACTTCATCATGCTACGAGAGGTGCGGGAGATCCCAGGTACGTTGAATGGCCTCTACCTGTGGCTGTGCCAGAGACTCTTCCTCCGCAAGCAGTTCGCCAAGATACAGCCTATTCTCAACCTTTTGCTGGCTGCCAGCAGGCCGCTCCACATCGAGGTCCTATACAAGTGTATGCTGACAAGATCGCCCAATTTGACACAAGAGGAGTTTGACCGCAGGCTGAAACTCATGTCTAAAATCCTGACAGACGGAAAGGGCGGAGAGAAGATTCTGTTTCATCATAGTTTCGCCGAGTGGCTTCTGGACGTTAAACACTGCACTCAGAAGTATTTGTGCACAACGGAAGGCGGTCACGGCATGTTGGCCATGTACGCTACGAGCAGAGCCAAGTCGTTGAGCCCTGTGGAGGTTCAAGAACTAGCTCTCCACCTGACACGCGCTAACCTGGCACCTCCCTTAGAGCAGTACCACCTCGTGCAGTGGCTCGTGATGTCAGGGGTAGCGCTAGAGAACTGTCTGAACCCGGGACTACCCAAGGATTCCAAGGTGCTGAAGCTCTTGCTTGACGCTGGCGCTGTGATGCCAACCCTGGACATCAGCACTGAGAGTCTAGCGGCAGAGGAAGAACGAGCGGAGGAGGCCAAGGTGAAAGAAGAAGCAGAACTCCCCGTGGATCAGGTGGACGCTAACGGTCGCACCCTGCTGCACATTGCTAGCCACCAGGGTAAAATCAGCTCCGTCAACTCTCTGCTAGGTAGAGGGGCTGACGTGAAAGCCGTGGACAAGACAGGTCAGACCTCGTTGAACCTGGCAGCCAGACAAGGCCATTCAGACGTGGTAGATGTGCTGGTCAAGGGCGATGCAGAAGTGGACCACGCTGACCAGGACGGGTGGACAGCGCTGAGGTCAGCTGCGTGGGGAGGTCACAACGAGGTGGTGTCCGTTCTCCTGGCCTCGGGGGCCAAAGTGGACCATGCTGACAGCGACCAGAGGACCGCGCTCAGAGCCGCCGCCTGGGGAGGTCACGAGGACATTGTGCTGCAGTTGTTACGTCATGGTGCTGACGTCAACAAGGCCGACAACGAGGGCAGGACGGCGCTGATAGCCGCGGCCTACATGGGCCACGTGGAGATTGTGGAACACCTACTGGACTATAAGGCCGACATCAACCACCAAGACTGTGACGGCAGAACCGCTCTCTCAGTCGCCGCTCTCTGCATCCCGGCCAGCGAAGGCCACGAGAAGGTCGTCAGCCTGCTCCTAGACCGCGAAGCCGCCGTGGACCACCAGGACAGGGACGGCATGACACCGCTGCTGGTGGCCGCCTACGAGGGTCACACCGACGTGTGCGAGCTGCTCCTAGAGTGGGAGGCGGACGTGGACCACGTGGACCACTCGGGCAGGACCCCCCTGTGGGCAGCGGCCTCTTCCGGCCACGCCAAGCTGGTGGGTCAGCTGCTGTTCTGGGGGGCGGCGGTGGACACGATTGACAGCGAGGGCCGCACTGTGCTGAGTGTGGCGTCTGCCCAGGGCTCGCCGGACGTGGTACGCTTGCTGCTGGATAGAGGCCTGGATGAGATGCACCGCGACAACGCCGGCTGGACCCCGCTCCATATGGCTGCTTATGAAGGACATAAGGAGGTGAGTTGCTGCTTGGATTTTGTGTCTGTTGTTTGTATGATCTGTTTTTGTGGAGTGTGTTTTGCCTTGTTTGCTTGTAGTTGTACTGTCTTGTAAACTCGTAAGGTTATATTGATTATGTAGCTGTTTGGTTCCTGTTGATGAACAGACATTTAGAGGTGAGAACAAGGGGACTACTGTATTGGAGGACATCGTTTGTGGTATTGATCTCAAACTCTCGGACTTAGGTGTGTTTTTTTTACTCTCCATCGTGCTTGTTGACTCATATTGGAAACGACAGTTGTATTCTAATTTCTTGTGGGTCGCGTTTGTTTTTTGCTGTTTTATTCTTTGTCCTGTCAAGTGTGTGTTCGTGTATGATTTTTGTGTGATTACTGATGATCTACTATTTTGTTTTTCTCTTTAGTTGATTTAGTTAGGCCTAAAAAAAAATAGGTGTGGTTACGGTAACCCGACCTAGCCTATTTTTAGGGGCCGTTCCTATAACTTTTTATTACATTTGTCAAAAAAAAAACAAAAAAAACGAGTGCAAAAAACGCAATGAAAGCGAAAGCGCCCGTGTCGCACACTTATTTCCCTGTCAAGTAGGTTTAATTTGTACACATTAGAAAAAAAGGTAAAAAAAAAAAAAGTGATTGCCTACCTACCTACCCTATTTTGTTTGGCTATGTTACCGTAACCACACCTATTTTTTTTTTGGCCTTATCATTACCTTGTGCGTACTATCTGTCTGTCTCTGTATTGATCTCTGAGACTGTATCAATTCTGTTTTTTCCTACAAAGGAATATCCTTCACTGCACCCAAGCAGTTTACGTTTTCTTTAATGTCTTGCACATTTTATGCGAATCTTGAGGCATCTTTACTGCCCAGACTAAACTGTATACCCGTAAAAACGTTATCGGATAGGGCTTAAAAATGAACATCATCAAAGACAACTGGCGTCAGCTGTTTCCGGGCGGTTTTGCTTGTCGTAGCATCGTTTACCTCGCGTGTAGAGCATGACGTCTTCGCGAAACGGTCATAGCTGATATGATTTCATAGCGATAAGTTATTTGTGTAGGTTTCCGTTTTTAGAGGGACGTTAATTACCAGAACCTGTGCAATGTGGAAAACATGTGAAACGAGTTTTTGGGAAGAGGAAGGGTGATATTTTATCAGAGCAAGGTATCGTTGGAATCGCTGGTTAATGGTTCATACGTTTTTAACACTTTCTACCCCATCTATGTTGACCATGTTTTTTGTGTGCCGAAACCAGCTGTGCTGCAGCAGGTCACTCAGAATTGTAGTAACTGTGTAGAAACTGTGTATCAACACGCTGGAGTGCAGGCGTTAGATCGACGTTTCAGGAATCGACTGAAGTGACTGTGTGTACGGATATATCCGTACCAAGCCAGATAGAGCCATAATCCCCATATGAGTGGGTACGGATATAAATTATCCGTACCTGGGAGTTAAAATAGGAATCGGCTGCCTGTAGAAGTAGAACAACATTGGTATCACATGTCAAAGCGGTACACAGTTTTAGTTGTTATTAACAGCATAGTTAGAACGCGTGCGGCGAATTGTATAAAAACAACAACAACAAAACATTATAGTAGTGTAGGACAAAGCGTGATTTTTAGTTGCTGACTCTTTGTGACACAATCAGCTATACATTATCGCTGGCTGGAAAACAGGGAGAATCTTTTCAGCATCGCGTCTAGCATTATGTAGAACATCATTGATATTCGTCTCGAGCGCATGTTGAGATAATATTTAATAGAGACATAATCATGACATCACTTTTATCGTCCTGTTTATCGGGCGGGATATCAGCAACAGCGATTCGAGTAAGGTTGATACGAGCTTCGTTCGTGTTATCATTTGGAAGGGACAGCTTGAAAGGAACCAGAGCAGTGTTCTTGACATGGTTTGCTGATACCATAATGCTTGCTGAGTTTTGAGTGAGTGGAGGCATAGCTTTTTTTAATGTTAAACTCGGGGATAGTTGGTTTAAACAGTGTTTATTCAACAATTCATATGTATTTGAACATGATACATGTTGGTTTAAACAATGTTTATTCATATTTACATGTTCAGGAAATGTACATGGACATAGGGTGAAGACAACAACAAGCCTACGGCTTATGGTGGTGTCTTCAAACACATTTACAATAAGAACATGGCAGACAAGCCCTTACACAGTAAATAAAAACAATCCGTAAATTTTACTCAAAATATTTACCAAACTCGGGGATAGTTGGCTTACATTTGCAGCCACATGCCCACACACAAACAGAAAGATCACACATAGACTGATGCATAAACATGCGTCTCACACACACATGCACACATGTACGCACGCATGCACGCACGCACGCATGCACGCAGGAACCACGCACACACACATACACACACACCACACCACACCACACACACACCACACCACACACACACACACACACACACACACACACACACACACACACACACACACACACACACACACATTCACACACACACACACACACACACTCAGAGAGAAAACACCTCTCTCATACATTCATTGCCAAACAGGTGAAGGGACGTGAAAACAAGTCGCGTAAGGCGAAAATACAATATTTAGTCAGGTAGCTGTCGAACTCACAGAATGAAACTGAACGCAATGCCATTTTTCAGCAAGACCGTATACTCGTAGCATCGTCAGTCCACCGCTCATGGCAAAGGCAGTGAAATTGACAAGAAGAGCGGGGTAGTAGTTGCGCTAAGAAGGATAGCACGCTTTTCTGTACCTCTCTTTGTTTTAACTTTCTGAGCGTGTTTTTAATCCAAACATATCATATCTATATGTTTTTGGAATCAGGAACCGACAAGGAATAAGATGAAAGTGTTTTTAAATTGATTTCGACAATTTAATTTTGATAATAATTTTTATATATTTAATTTTCAGAGCTTGTTTTTAATCCAAATATAACATATTTATATGTTTTTGGAATCAGAAAATGATGGAGAATAAGATGAACGTAAATTTGGATCGTTTTATAAATTTTTTTTTTTTTTTTACAATTTTCCGATTTTTAATGACCAAAGTCATTAATTAATTTTTAAGCCACCAAGCTGAAATGCAATACCGAAGTCCGGGCTTCGTCGAAGATTACTTGACCAAAATTTGAACCAATTTGGTTGAAAAATGAGAGCGTGACAGTGCCGCCTCAACTTTCACGAAAAGCCGGATATGACGTCATCAAAGACATTTATTAAAAAAATGAAAAAAATGTTCGGGGATATCAATCCCAGGAACTCTCATGTAAAATTTCATAAAGATCGGTCCAGTAGTTTGGTCTGAATCGCTCTACACACACACACACACACAGACAGACAGACAGACAGACACACACACATACACCACGACCCTCGTCTCGATTCCCCCCTCTACGTTGAAATATTTAGTCAAAACTTGACTAAATATAAAAACAAACTCTCTGTCTCTCTCTCTCTCAAAGCGTCAAAGCGTCTCTCTCACTCTCTGTCTCTCTCTCTCAAAGCGTCAAAGCGTCTCTCTCACTCTCTGTCTCTCTCTCTCTCTCAAAGCCTCAAAGCGTCTCTCACTCTCTGTCTCTCTCTCTCTCAAAGCGTCAAAGCGTCTCTCTCACTCTCTGTCTCTCTCTCTCAAAGCGTCTCTCTCACTCTCTGTCTCTCTCCCTCAAAGCGTCAAAGCGTCTCTCACTCTCTGTCTCTCTCTCAAAGCGTCAAAGCGTCTCTCTCACTCTCTGTCTCTCTCTCTCAAAGCGTCTCTCTCACTCTCTGTCTCTCTCTCTCTCAAAGCGTCAAAGCGTCTCTCACTCTCTGTCTCTCTCTCTCTCTCTCTCTCTCAAAGCGTCTCTCTCACTCTCTGTCTCTCTCTCTCAAAGCCTCAAAGCGTCTCTCACTCTCTGTCTCTCTCTCTCAAAGCGTCAAAGCGTCTCTCTCACTCTCTGTCTCTCTCTCTCTCAAAGCGTCAAAGCGTCTCTCTCACTCTCTGTCTCTCTCTCTCTCTCAAAGCGTCTCTCTCTCTCAAAGCGTCAAAGCGTCTCTCACTCTCTGTCTCTCTCTCTCTCAAAGCGTCAAAGCGTCTCTCACTCTCTGTCTCTCTCTCTCTCAAAGCGTCAAAGCGTCTCTCACTCTCTGTCTCTCTCTCTCAAAGCGTCAAAGCGTCTCTCACTCTCTGTCTCTCTCTCTCTCAAAGCGTCAAAGCGTCTCTCACTCTCTGTCTCTATCTCTCTCAAAGCGTCAAAGTGTCTCTCACTCTCTGTCTCTCTCTCAAAGCGTCTCTCTCACTCTCTGTCTCTCTCTCTCAAAGCGTCAAAGCGTCTCTCTCACTCTCTGTCTCTCTCTCTCAAAGCGTCAAAGCGTCTCTCACTCTCTGTCTCTCTCTCTCTCAAAGCGTCAAAGCGTCTCTCTCACTCTCTCTTCTCTTTTGCTCTCTTTCCCCCTGTGTCTTGCAATCTTCTCTTGGAAGTCCCCAACCTCGTAGTGCATAAAATTCAAGGTCCCGCCTACATAATTCCGAGGCTTACAGCTCATTGTTAAGAATACAGACTGAATACATGGATTAGTGACCAGTTCTTGACCTCTCAGCGCTTGACACCCCCCGGTGGACATACCACTACGTGCCATTATTTGTAGTAGACTGTTTTCATTAACACTTTGAGCACGACCCAGAATGCACCTTCTTCTTCTTCGGCGTTCCAGAATGCACCACTTACCACTTCGTTTATTTATACTCTGTATCAATTAACGTATAATTTATATTCACAAAGTTGAGAAATGTGTGTACGGAATTAACGTCTGGATTTTATCTTTGGTGGAAAAACAAAGAACAGTGGACATTTGGAATCTCTCTCTCTCTCTCTCTCTCTCTCTCTCTCTCTCTCTCTCTCTCTCTCTCTCTCTCTCTCTCTCTCTCTCTCTCTCTCTCTCTCTCTCTCTCTCTCTCTCTCTCTCTCTCTCTCTCTGCACAGATTCTGTTTACTTATTTATTTTTCCTCTTTCTTTCTTTCCTACCCTTCGTCTGTGTTCCCTGGTCACGCTGTACTGTTAGCCCACTCCTCTCCGTTGGGCCAAGTTCACTGCACGCCCGCCCAGGGATTCGACCATCCCCACAGCTTTTGTGCATTTCCTCATTCCTCACCTAGCTTGGCCCCAAGTTCTTTTCCTCCCTGTTTTATCATTCTCCGGACAATAAAAGACTCCACAATCCATTCAGTGTCAATGACCCAGCGTACAGGTGTTGGGGCATTGAAGTAGTGGGGTCAACAAAACGGCTTTTTTGCGTTTTGTGTACACTCTACGAATACGAATACTTTATTATCTCATACAGAGAAATTTCAGTGTGGTGCACATTAAAAGACAAAACAAATAATAAGACAACAGATAAAAATACCATACGAAGCATACTACACTCGCGCACACTCTTTAGATCTTCTTTGACGAGACTTTTCTTTGCTTTTCCCTTTTATGAGTTTGGAGTGGTATGCAGGTCTATTTCAACAAACGCATCGTAAACACTTGAACTCCTGGGTTTTGCTGCAACGATCAACGCTGAACTATGCCCTATTCACGAGGCCCGCGAGTTATACTATTGGGATGCTAGTCATACTACTGAACAGAAAACGAAGAAGAAGAAGAATACTAGATGCGATTGGGAAACTATTTCTGCCCTATCCGTGGGTGATCTGAAATCTGACGCAAACAAACGAGCAAGCGAGTAAGCAAGCACGCAAACAGCTTGACTTTTGAAGGACATAGTTTTTGTTGTTGTTTTTGTTGCGAAGAACTCCATTTATGTCTCACACGTGCCACTAGCAAGTAGAAGGACACACTACTGTACGATTATGCTGCTCAAAGTGAAAGGGGAAGAAACGGAGCGCAGTCAGCTGGTGTGAAATGTAAGTAAAAGACAAGTCGCGTAAGGCGAAAATACAATATTTAGTCAAATAGCTGTCGAACTCACAGAATGAAACTGAACGCAACGCAACGCAGCAAGACCGTATACTCGTAGCATCGTCACTCCACCGCCCGTGGCAAAGGCAGTGCACGTGGAATTAACAAGAAGAGCGGGGTATTCGTTGCGCTGAGGATAGCACGCTTTTCTGTACCTCTCTTCGTTTTAACTTTCTGAGCGTGTTTTTAATCCAAACATATCATATCTATATATTTTTGGAATCAGGAACCCACAAGAAATAAGATGAAAGTGTTTTTAAATTGATTTCGAAAAAAAAATTTTGATAATAATTTTTATATATTTAATTTTCAGAGCTTGTTTTTAATCCGAATATAACATATTTATATGTTTTTGGAATCAGCAAATGATGGAGAATAAGATAAACGTAAATTTGGATCGTTTTATAATTTTTTATTTTTTTTTACAATTTTCAGATTTTTAATGACCAAAGTCATTAATTAATTTTTAAGCCACCAAGCTGAAATGCAATACCGAGCCCCGGGCTTCGTCGAAGATTACTTGACCAAAATTTGAACCAATTTGGTTGAAAAATGAGGGCGTGACAGTGCCGCCTCAACTTTCACGAAAAGCCGGATATGACGTCATCAAAGACATTTATCAAAAAAATGAAAAAAACGTATGGAGATTTCATACCCAGGAACTCTCATGTCAAATTTCATAAAGATCGGTCCAGTAGTTTAGTCTGAATCGCTCTACACACACACACACACACACACACACACGCACACACGCACGCACACACGCACATACACCACGACCCTCGGTTTCGATTCCCCCTCGATGTTAAAATATTTAGTCAAAACTTGACTAAATATAAACAAGTCGCGTAAGGCGAAAATACAATATTTAGTCAAGTAGCTGCCATTTTTCAGCAAGACCGTATACTCGTAGCATCGTCAGTCCACCGCTCATGGGAAAGGCAGTGAAATTGACAAGAAGAGCGGGGTAGTAGTTGCGCTAAGAAGGATAGCACGCTTTTCTGTACCTCTCTTTGTTTTAACTTTCTGAGCGTGTTTTTAATCCAAACATATCATATCTATATGTTTTTGGAATCAGGAACCGACAAGGAATAAGATGAAAGTGTTTTTAAATTGATTTGGACCATTTAATTTTGATAATAATTTTTATATATTTAATTTTCAGAGCTTGTTTTTAATCCAAATATAACATATTTATATGTTTTTGGAATCAGCAAATGATGGAGAATAAGATAAACGTAAATTTGGATCGTTTTATAAATTTTTATTTTTTTTTACAATTTTCCGATTTTTAATGACCAAAGTCATTAATTAATTTTTAAGCCACCAAGCTGAAATGCAATACCGAACCCCGGGCTTCGTCGAAGAATACTTGACCAAAATTTGAACCAATTTGGTTGAAAAATGAGGGCGTGACAGTGCCGCCTCAACTTTCACGAAAAGCCGGATATGACGTCATCAAAGACATTTATCAAAAAAATGAAAAAAACGTATGGGGATTTCATACCCAGGAACTCTCATGTCAAATTTCATAAAGATCGGTCCAGTAGTTTAGTCTGAATCGCTCTACACACACACACACACACAGACACACACACACACACACGCACATACACCACGACCCTCGTTTCGATTCCCCTCGATGTTAAAATATTTAGTCAAAACTTGACTAAATATAAAAACGAGTCGTGTTGCCTATGTGTGTAGAGTTTAGCTCGTGAAGCACGTAGGATTGTTGACACAGCGAGCAGTGTTGTTGGAATCCCAGCCACTGTCATAGAAAATCCCAGCGAAAGTGTCAATGGGGGTCAGAGGGTGTCCAACAGCTGGGCTGTGCGGACAGATTTCTATGTTTGTGGCGGCTTGCTGTCTGCCCTGACATTTTTTTCTTTGGAGGGGGTGACAGTTGGTTATGTATAACGGGCGTTTGCAGCTGTGTAGCACAGCTAAAGATTTTTTTATGTGAGAGTAAACAAGCTATGACAAGACTGGGCTGAGAAACTTCAAAGGCAAGAGATCAATCTGGTAAGAAAAACGCTCCCTGCCTCTTACCCTTTGGAACTTGAAGACAATTTGAGCACAGCCGTCTGAATTGCTTTTACCCGGTTATGATCGGAGGAACTTTTAAAGTTCTTGTGAAGCACAGTTAGATTCCATCAATGAAAAAGAGGAACCTATGTAAAGAAAAAAGAAATCAAAACTTGACTAAATATAAAAAGGGCAGATATATGAAACAATCCCGCTCTTCACTTGTTAAAACTGTATTTGCGCGCTAGCTGTTTATAAGGATAATCGTCGATTACTCATGCTCTGTGAAAACGCGCGGGATCGAAGTGGCTACGCTATACAAATCACAAAGTGCATCTACTCCTGAGATCAGGATATATACATTGTTTAAAGGTATATGCAGGGATGTTGCTACAAATTCATACCTATGTCCTAGCTCTTCAGCATCAATAGAACATTTGACCGCTTTCAGGAATTTAAATAGGACGTCAGAATATTTTCATTTTCAAGAATGACGCTCGCTGTGTCCCCTCTCCACCCCCCCACCCCCCACTAATTGTGACCCTAATGTAGCACAGGATGCCGTTGAATAGCCAAACTTGTTCAGCTTTTGTTGAGCTTTGGCAGGCTTAAGTTTTATTTTTCGGTGGCATAACTCAGTGCGCTTCGTCAAAATGTCTCGAACTGAAAGCAAAAGCAGAAGCAAGACTTAATCAGTTGGAGTTGTCTTCCATACTCCTAACTTTAATGTCCTGCAGACGGGTGTCACCCACACGCAAGATCCACACTGTACAACTTCAGTGCACCTGTACGCGAGAGTGCTTTGTCGCTTTTTAAAAATGTGTATCTTGACAGGAAAATTAACGAATATTGCGCTGTCCGAAGGAATTGAGTTCTTATTGGACAATGCCAGCTCTCATTTCAAAACAATAGGACATCTGACCGCCATGCGGCTATGTGAATCGGACATTTGAGCCTCTTAATTGGTCTATATCCGATGCCTAACGACATCCCTGTATATGTATTAAAATATGTTGGAGCTATTAGTAAATATTACCTTCTTGCAAAGATCTGGTCATGTGTTATAAATGTATGCAAAATTCTTCGCATATTATGATCATTGCGACCATTCTCGTATGAGGTTATTTCAGGCATAGCCAGCTGGTAACCAGTCATCAATAAATATGTCTGGTGTCCGTAAAAGGAATTCGGTCGGTGCATAACTTACAAGGTGCATATACGTCAAGTTGTGTCGATGCGATCGTTGACATTCATCATTTTTATTAACTCAGAAGGCAGATCAAGCAAGATTCTAGGGCAGATTTGATTTAACGGCAGCTGTAGCTGTGCATTGCTTCAGAAAAAATGGAGGTGAACTATTTTATGACATCACATAATGACATCTTACTGTATCACAACAATTGGTGATCTGATTTTAATGACATTCCATTCTCAGCTGTCATCGGAATTCTAAGTAGTGTTGCGGTTATTACAACCACCGCCACTGCAATCACGACAATAACAACTGCGTAGATTTAACATAAGTTCTATCTGCTATGTATGCAATTAATAGTTAAACAGAAATAAATAGTGCGATGTAGATACCCAATTGTGAGATCTATGCAACATCGGATTTCAGCTTAAAATCCTCCGTAGCTTGACCCCCAACCCATTGAATGTGTATGATATATTTCTCTCTGTCTCTGTCTGTATCTCTCTCTCTTTCTTTCTCTCTCTCTGCAAAAGACTTAAGACAAGTAGGACACCTACAGAATTCTCCTCTCCAGCAAATGACTTGACCTGAGGAAAGCGTCTTCTCTTGCTAACTGCTTGCACTCGTATTGCACAGTTTCATAAAGAATACAGTCATACTGTCCCTTTCTACAAGCGGCATTACTTGTCACAAGCATCAGAGGAAGGCGACGTTTTTGTCCAAAATGCCTTTCTCTCGCCATCACAGCTAAAATATATGCCACCCCACGCCACGCGATATGGAGCGACCAAACGGCCTTGCGTCGGAAAAAGGTCGACCCACGAGGTATGATATATTCCGATATCGATCCTCTGAACACAGCTGAATGAAGGAATGAATGAATAAGGGTACATCACGAAGCGTCCCGGTACCGAAGCGTCCCGGTACCGCAGCGTCCCGGTGCCGAAGCGTCCCGGTACCGAAGCGTCCCACTATAACGCGTCACAGGGGTACCGGGACGCTTTGGTACCGGGACGCTTTGGTACCCGGTACCAGTCACCGAGCACATCCTCGGCTCGCATGCCAATGTATTATATATAGCAAAGGGAATGCCTGTAATTCACACAGAGCAATCACTTGGTCTTAAACGTGCACAAGACAAAAACTTTCATACTGGGGGAGCGAGCCAGTCTGAAGAGTACTCGGGTCCAGCGCGAGCGTTCTTTATTACCCAAATGAACCCAAACAAACCCAAATTAACCCAAATGATACAATTTAAAAGTCGGAGGCAGAACTGAAAAGACTTTTTCCGACGCTCACGCTTAGTGAAGCCAGAAAGCGTGTGTGATAACAGACATATCCCTCTTGTGAACGGAAGCCTACGGACTTTTCCCCCGAACTTGTCCACACGGGTACAGTATTTCCAAATTGGTGTGTTGTGAGTACAGATCTAAAGTAAAGTTGGGGAAAAGTTGGACAAAAAGTGATTTTTTTTTTACCGAAAGCAAATCAAGGTCTGTGCAAAATTAAAAAAATCAGTGAAGTCAATGTCTTCTTCTTCTGCGTTCGACGGTTGTGTCTAGGGTCGTAGTTCCGCTGCTGTCGTGAACTGGAACGTCGCTTTCAGGTCTTCTGGCGTTCCCCAGAGCTTGGTCTCCAGTGTAGCTCCTTCTGGCCAGATCTGGTTCCGCAGCAGAGTGAAGTTTGTGCATGTATTCAATACATGTTCTACTGTCTGGTCGGCCGCCCCACAATCGCACAATGCCGACTCTGCTACGCCGATCCTTTTCAGGTGCGCTTTAAAGCCGCAGTGCCCTGTACGCAGCCGGAAGATGGCAGTCTGCTCTGCACGGCTGAGGCGGTGGATGGGGTCTTGGTCTGGCTTGTAGCCTCCGTTTCTTTCTTTGAATGCTGTCTTCCAGCGATGCTTGATGAGGGTTTTGGTCTCTCGGAAGGACAGGCTGGTTTCTGGTTGTTCCTGTCTTCCTGCATCTTTGGCCAGACCATCCGCCTTCTCATTTCCAGCGATGCCGCAGTGCGCTGGAATCCACTGCAGAACTACGGAGGCTTTCTGGGACAAGTCGTTCAGGGACTTCTTCAGCTCTTCCACGAGGTGTTCTGCAGGGGCTGTGAGGACTTGTAGTGCGGACAGGCAGTCAGAGAGGAAGACAACCTTGGGTGGGGTTTCCTCAAGAGAGGTGAGGAAGTCTGCAGCTGTATGGAGGGCAACAACTTCTGCTTTGAAGTTGGAGCAGAGAACACCGCATGGTGTGGTCAGTGTCTCTGGGGGTCTTCCTGGCATTTGAATGAAGACGCCACTTCCTCCGTTCTTGGTTGCGCACTCTGCCGAACCATCTGTATAAGCGTGGGTCCACTTGCTGGCTGGGTACCTCCTGTGTATTTCTTCCAGGGCAAGGGAGCGGAGGGCTGCATCACTCTGTTGCTGTTTTCCAGAGATGCCAGGAATGGACATCCTTACATGGAATCTCTGACTCTGGGGAGACCACGGCTTTGGATTGAGCCTCTCGCACTGGTCAGGGCTGGGTTGAAGGATGTCAGCATTCTCCCTCTGCTGTGCTTTCAGCTGATGGTTGGGGCTCTGGCGCTTCAAGCGGTTCTTGGTGAGAGCTTGGAACTTGTTGTGGAGCGGATGGCTCTCGAGTCTCTTGTGCTTCTCTCCTTGTATCAGAAGCTTTGCCCGTCGTCTGTCTTCCAACGGTTCGATGTTGGCCACCTTCTGCATCTCAGAGATGGGAGTGGTTTTCATCGCTCCAAGGACAGTCCTCAAGCCAAGGTTTTGGACTCGGTCCAGTCGTGCCTTGTTGGTCCTGGCTGCTGTGTTCCAGGAGCTTGATGCATACTCCAACACAGGCCTCACCGCCCCAGTGTACACTGTCTTCAGGATTTGGGAGTTGGCGCCCCATGTTGTTCCTGAGAGCTTTCTCATGATTGCGAGTCGTCGTATGCCTCTCGCCTCGATCTCCTCAAGGTGTGGTTTCCAGGTGAGGCGGGAGTCCAGCTTGACGCCGAGAAAGGTAGGCGTTTCGACCTGTGGTAGAGCCGACTCTCCCAACTTGAGGTTGACCTTTTCTTTGGATGTGGACAGGGAGAAGACGGTCGCAACGGACTTGACTCTGTTGAGCTGTAGTCCCCAGTCTTCGGTCCACTGGTGGATGCGCTTCACACCGTCCTGGATTCGGTGAGCGGCTGAGGTGGTGTGTTCAGCGCTGCTCCAGATGGCTAGATCGTCTGCGTGAAGCGTGTTGGAGACATGGCGAGGGATGGCGCTGGTGATGTCATTTATGTAGATGAGGAAGAGCGTGGGTGAAATTACTCCGCCTTGAGGCACACCTTCCCTCATCTTGACGCTCACACTGTAGTAGCCATCCAGGACAACTCTTGCCGACCTTTCGTGAAGGAAGGATTTGACCCATGTGTACATCCTCCCTGTGACGCCGCTCTGGCGCACTTTCAGGAGCAGGGCTTCCCTCCACACTCTGTCGAAGGCTTTCGAGAGATCGAAGAAGACGCCGACCACTTTGTGCTTCTGCTGAAACGCATCTTCTATGTCTTGCGCCAGGAGCGTCAGCTGGTCCTCGGTGTTTCTTTGGCCTCTGTAGCCTGTCTGAGTGGCGGCAAGGATGTTGTTGGACTCCAGATGCCATATGAGTCTGCGGTTCAGGATCCTCTCCATCAGCTTTCCTAGGCAGCTAAGTAGGCTGATGGGTCTGTAGCTTGCTGGGCTCTTTCGGTCTTTTCCTTTCTTGAGGATTGGAATGACGTGTGCCCTTTTCCATGAAGAAGGAACTGCACCAGATCTCCAAGAGTGGTTGAAGAGTTTCAGCAGGGCGTGCTTGGCGTTGTTTCCAAAGTGCTTTATCATGTCGTTGCTGATGCCGTCTGGACCCGGAGCTTTCTTGCATTTCAAGGCTCTGATGGCTTCCTCAAGCTCATCCATACGGAGTGCAGAAGACATGCAACTGTTGGCCTTGTCGTGAATGAGAGTCTGTTGAAGCTGCTCTCGTACTGCTCTGGTTCGTTCTCTGGGCAAAGTTACTGTGCTGTCTTGTTGGTACATCCTGGCAAGGGTGTTTGCTGCTATTTTGCCCGTCTGAAACTCTCCGTTGGCTTCTAAGACTGTCTGTCTCTTCTCTGGTCGGTCGTTGTTCAGAGTTTTGGTGAGCTGCCACAGTTTGAAGGTGTCTTTATCCATGCTAAGGGACTGTGTTTTCTCATGCCAGCTGTTTCTGAGTTGCTGTAGTTTCACCTTGGTGAATTCGGCTTTGGCTTTGTTGTGGGCTGTCACAAGTTCATCAGTTGGGTTTTCCTCCATGGCTTCTCTGGCTGTTGTTGAAGATGGTCATTCCATCCAGGCTTGTAGTCGCGGCGTCGTCCCCTAGGTATGGTCTTTTTTGCTGCTTTCAGGACAGCTGCTGTGAAGTGTTCCGCTTGGTCGTTCAGGTTTTCGTCTTGGAGATCTAGTTTCCTGCAGTTCTCATCCAGTTTTCGTTCAAAATCGTTCCAATGTCAAATCAAGGTCAAGATTAAATAAAAAAAATAAAGATGGTTAGTCAAGTCAAGGTCAACAAGGGCGGATCTGGGGGGGGTTACACGGGTTACGTAACCCCCCCCCCCCCACCCCCCAAAAAAGAGGTAATTTTTTGGCTCAGGATGCACCAGATAGCTCTATTTTGCTTCTTTGGATAAAAAAAATTCCGGGGGGGCATGCCCCCGGACCCCCCTAGAGGCTTAGGCGCCTTCGGCGCCGTCAACTTGTATCTTCGCAGTCATTTTGTAACACCCCCCCCCCCCTCCAAAGTGAATTGATCCGCCCTTGGTCAAGGTTTAAAAAAAAAAAAAGTCTAAGTCCTGTGACGCGTGATAGTGGGACGCTTCGGTACCGGGACGCTTTGGTACCGGGACGCTTCGGTACCGGGACGCTTTGGTACCGGGACGCTTCGGTACCGGGACGCTTTGGTACCGGGACGCTTCGGGGTGTCCCCAATGAATAATATAGCGTTGTGCTTGTTCAAAGGGGTTGGTTCAGAGTATATTTTTTGGTGTGTGTATTTCATGGTTGGTCTTTTTTTTCAGTGTGTGGACTAGTGGAAGCTTGATTTAAAAGAGAGAGAGAGAGAGAGAGAGAGAGAGAGAGAGAGAGAGAGAGAGAGAGAGAGAGAGAGAGGGTGAGAGAGTATACGTGTGTGTGTGTGTGTGTGTGTGTGTGTGTGTGTGTGTGTGTGGTTTAAAATCAATGTAAATGCGGGTGTTTGCTGCTGTTTGCTAACATAGTGAAGTGTGTGTGTGTGAGTGTGTGTGTGAGTGAGTGTGTGTGTGTGTGTGTGTGTGTGTATGTGTGTTTGAGCGTGTGTGTGGTTGGATGTGGCATTTAAAGTAGAGCAGAAATCGCATCACGTGTAGGACTATGCTTATAACTAAACATGAAGATTTTCGGGCTTTTGCTTTCGAAAGCTTGCTCTTATTCGTTTAAGGTGGTAGTGGTGGCATAATTACATTCGTATAGGTGGGACAGGTCTTTCTGATTAACTTTTGAGTGACATGAACATAAACACCTCCTAATCCAACCAGGGAGCAAGTATTGCTATTCTTTCACTTCAGCCCTCTATGTCAACCAGCCACGAGTGTCTATCGGTGTTATTGCAAGACTTAACCTGCTGGACAGTAGTGGTCAGTTGTCCATTAAAGACTGGACATGAGGGTCATCCGAGCTGTCAGAGTTGATGTATGACACTGATAGACTGGGTCACGCTTGGTCCACCGGTTTGTGAATGGACACAGTGACAGTGTAATGAAGTCTTTGGACAGGAAGAAGGCTTCTGAAACTGGTCTATCTTTGCCGATGGTGTTTAGTTAGCGTAATAGTATTTTGGGCACAGTTTCAGTTTGAAAACAACAACAACAACCGTCTTTTGAGTAATTTTCATTGTGAGTTTTAAATAACGCGTTTTCTCACTAGTTTAAAAGGACATGTGTGTTGATTGTTGTTGACGTCATCGTTGTTGTTGTTTTTGTTGTTGTTGTTGTTGTTGTTGTTGTTGTTCAAGTTGTTGTTCAAGTTGTTGTTCAAATTGTTGTTGTTGTTGTTCGCTATCTCTTTTGGCTCCATTTGCCCAGGTCTGAGAGTGAGAGTAGGACTGGGACACGGGGTTTCGCCCAGTAGCTGCTGATTGTGAAAGGAATATAAATGGAAGAGGAGAACAGAGACACCAAGGGCCGGCCAACGCTAGAAGACAGCCATGTACAAAGTAGACACGCGGACGGAGAGACAAACCAGGTCGTTCGGCTTCCTTTTGGGGGATGCAGGACGTAGACGTAGGTATCTAGACAAACAGATGAAGAGACAAACGGGAATAATACACGAGTAATTATAGTGACAGAGAGACAAGCAGTCAGACAGACAGCTAGACCGAGAAACCGAACATTCCAAACTCGAAATAAGCACTGACAGAACGATTACGTGCTTTCCTTGAATGAATCAAGCTAACGAGCTTCGTCCATTTATCAGACTGATGCCCAGACGAAGTGGTGACTGGTCGAGCTGTTTAGCTAATGGTAGAGTAATGACTGTTCACGTTTCCCGCCTGGATAATTGCACACTGATGCGCAAAAAGCTTTTGATTTTAAAAAGCTTCAAGGGCTCGCGTTACTATTCTGGCTGTGCCCTTGAGCTGTTGGTGTTTGGGTGGGTGAGAAGAGGGTATGGAGAGAGAGAGAGAGAGAGAGAGAGAGAGAGAGAGATTCTTTTGAGAGAGAGAGAGAGAGAGATAGAGAGAAAGAGAGAGGAGAGAGAGAGAGAGAGAGAGAGAGAGAGAGAGAGAGAGAGAGAGAGAGAGAGAGAGAGAGAGAGAGAGAGAGAGATGGTGTAAGTTTTATTGATACACTGCTGCGTTTAGTCTCATGCATAACTTGACAGTGATATAGTGCCTTATCCCCCTTCGTGTGTACACGAAAGCACAAGACCAAGTGCTCACGGAAAAGATCCTGTAATCCATGTCAGAGTTCGGTGGGTTATAGAAACACGAAAATACCCAGCATGCCTCCCCCGAAGTCGGCGTATGCTGCCTGAATAGCGGAGTAAAAACAGTCATACACGTAAAAACCCACTCATTCAAAAACATGAGTGAACATGGGAGTTTCAGCCCATGAACGACGAAGAAGAAGAAGAATAAGAAGAAGAAGAAGAAAGAAAGAAAGAAAGAAAGAAAGAAAGAAAGAAAGAAAGAAAGGAAGAAGAAGAAGAAGAAGAAGAAGAAGATATACCTCCAGTCGGCATCGAACATTCATAGTGTGTCCTTTTTGTTGCACGTATAGGCGCTGTATTATTTATAATGTCCAGTCCCTTGTCGGTGCGGAAAGTCCAGACTCATTAGCATTGTTTGACATGCACGAATAGGCCTGATGGCTGCTTTTGGTTTATGCAACGTATGCAGAATCTCCCGAAGTCGATATGCATCTCCCTGAGTAGGCATGGCTGCTGATTTTAGTCTCATGCATAACCTTAGACAGTGAGTTCACAGTTCTCTCAAGGCGGTGTGCAGCTGCCAGTGTAGCAGGGATTAGGGCCATTCTGATCATCATCGCTCAACGGCTATCGCCAGTTGAGCCGAACTCATTTTGACCTGAGTTCAGGATGGGATTAGGGCCTGCAAAGCAATGGGTCACGTGCACTTGTGAAGGGGGGGGGGGGGGGTAGCAAGACAGATAGAAAGAAAGGAAAGATGAGAAATTACGGTCAATACATTGTACCGTTTGCTTGCCATGTACAACATTGGATCTGCCTTTATAGGGTCTCTCGATATAAAAGACCCCCCTCCCCTGGTATGACCTTCTTTGTATAGATGTTCGGTTTATTACCTCTATAAGCGTACCTCCATTTCTAAACTTCCTCCTTTATAAGTCTGCTTTTCTCACAATTTTTGAATTCGTAAAAGGGGGGTCCACTGACTGCACAGAGGCTTAAATCGGCTCGGTACCAACGGGTTGATGGTGGGAGAGTTTGAGGATTAACTACACAATCTAAAAGCGTTTCATTGAGAAATCGACAGCCTCATTACTTCTGGTGACAAATGCGTTTTCACAGCGGGATTATCCTTGGTTGCCCCGGGCATTATGACGTCACTGGTCGCGTGCTGCTTGGGGTCGATAAAACACCTTTTGCTTTCTTTTCTAAATCTTTCATCGGCATGTTGTGGCTGTGCGGAGGTGGATTTTCTTCGGTGAAATATGTCGTCACCCAAGGTTGCAGCTGCCAGTATCACCGCGCACAGCTAGCAGACAGGGAAATTGTTGGTCCTTTTTATTCTCGACTTTAAATGTAGAAACCTTCTCCTGTACGCGATGAGTTTTGCTGCCTCAGATCTGTTAAAGGCTTTCACGTGGGATAAGCGCATCTTTCAACGTAAACTGATACCGAATAATCAACATCATCTGCTTCCTGCACACAGAAGTACAAGTATAATGTTTTGTTAAATTAACATCGTAAATGACACCTATGTCAATCAGCTAATTAATTCAGCACACACAAAATCCCAATCAGCACAGTTTGCAGCCAGGCTGTTGAGTTTTGGAATGTGTGTAAGTGGAAGGATGGTCGCGTCCCATTGCACAGTCTGGTCAGATCTGGGGCAATGTACATGATCGTGTGCGCGGAAAGGACGGTATTTTGTCAAGTTGAGTTGTCTTTAGAAAGGTTGCATTTGCGAACAGTCCGTTCTAACCACCCCCCCCCCCTTCACACACACACACACATACACACACACATATATAGACACACATACACACACACACACACACGCGCGCACATACACCCCCCACCCCACCCCACCCCTCTCCTCTTTTAGAACCTTTACCTATTGTCGAAACTGTGGACATTCTGCGTGTCTGTTTGTGTTGTGCGCTCTTTGGGGTAAGGTTCCAGGGTGTTCATTTGCGTGGGAGGATGCAGTTGTTACCGAGCAAAAAACGCAATTTGGAACTTCGCAGACTTCTGTTGGTAATTCCTTTCGACACTGGCTCAAATGTGATTACCTGGCTTCGTTCCTGGCCACAACTTTCATTTTCACCCGTGGGCTTCCTACTGATTTGTTCTGACCGCTCCAGCGCACGATTCGAGGCAACTGTTCTTACCCGATATTGACGTTAAAAGCGGGGGTGGTAGTGCGAATGTTATCGTCTCGAGTCGGAATCGATCTCGTTTTGAGATGTTTCTTTTGGTTTCTGTGTGGTACGTTTTCTATTTGGGTTCTGTGTTGTTTTTGCTGAGCATTGGAAGTACAGTTCTTTGTGGGTTCCATCACCAACCTGTCCCTGTGGTCTGGAAGACCAGACTCCAGAACATGTCTTAATGACATGCCCCCAACTCAAACCAATCAGAGACAAAGTGTGGCCAGCATCAGTCCCTCTCCGCACCAAACTATGGGAGCAGACAAGACCTGGAAGCCACGACGTCATTCGTGTGTGTGTGTGTGTGTGTGTGTGTGTGTGTGTGTGTGTGCGCGCATAGTGTGTGTGTGTGTGCGCGCATAGTGTGTGTGTGTGTGTGTGTGTGTGTGTGTGTGTGTGTGTGTGTGTGTGTGTGTGTAACACTTCTCTACAAAAAAAAGTAGAAAACATGTCGATTAAAATCATCAAGCTATGTTTGAGGCCTTTAATGTCACACGTTCACACTCTTGAATGTCTTGCTACAATGATGGTCGATTCCTGAGTCACCAAGCCTCTCGGAGCAGCAGCGAAAGGAAAACATTTGTACCTCCAGTGCTCCTCAGTCACAACCGGGGGACAGACGTTTGGCCCACATTTACACACAGTCCGTTCCCCGAGAGTTTTGATTTTATGCATGGTTGAGTTTCTCCACTCTCCAGTCTATCCTTCCCTCAGCAGTAAATTCAATTTACAGTCTAGCTAATCAATCATTGGAACAGTCCAACACCCGCCCTCTTGTGTCAGTTCTGGGGACGCTCAAACCTGATTTCAATCGGTAATCGATTCGGTTAACCTTAGACGCTTCCAGTGAAAATACGGCCTGTTGACATGGAGGCGAACAAAGTCTGACTGACTGAAGATGTTCTGGTTAAAGTGGTAGGGTACACGTAAAAACTTGCTTGAATGTCTGAAGATGTTCTGGTTAAAGTACACTTTCAAAGTGGTTCGTCATTCTCTGTTTCATAGGGTCATCCTTGGAATAATACACTGCTTGTAGTCTATCCAAGTAAGTTGCATTGTTCTTTCCAACCAGTGGATATCATGGATGATAATTTTTTATTTTTTTAAATTTTTTTTTAGATAGAAGCAATGTATGAAATCAGTTAGTTTTTGTTTGTTTCTTCTTTTATGACTCTCTGTCATTGAGTTAGTCTTTGGCGAAACGGAGAGACTGAAAGGATTGTATCGTTTCTTCTGGCCTTACACTGTCATGCCTTTTGAATTGAATGATATTAGATGCAAATGACACCAATCTTCTAATAATTACTCTTCCTGCATCAGACCGTATGTTTAAAAGAAGTTATTGCGTATATTACCCTCCTTTTCGCTTGGAGAAGTTACGGCGTATATGTATAAGTTACAGCTCCGTCCATCCATGGTATCGTCTGATATTTTGTCGAGACTGGGTCAATGAATATGATGACGTCACTCGAGGCTCTGCCGAGAGTGACGTCATTATATTCTTTCACCCCGTCGAGACAAAATATCACGCGATACCATGGATGGACGGAGCTGTAACGTATATATGGCATGACCAAAGTAAAGAGAATTTGTCATGGGATGTGGAAACAAATCATTGGAAATTCACCATGGGCAATCAACCCAAGCCTAGAAGTTGTAGAACTATATTTTGTTTCAGTCTTGGCACGGCCAGTTTTGTCCAGTTCCGGAAAAGACATCATGAATTCATTCACCCTGCCGAGACGAAAAAAACCAATTCCATGGAGGAAAACGTATAAGCTTATATCCCGTGACGCATCAAAGCTAAATTTTGTTTTGAAATGTCTTCACAACGTACAGATAACTTATAACGACATAATCGCCTTCACAAGACAGGAAAAACGCACACTTTGTTTTTCGTCTGCTACAAATCTAGTCTTGTTGGTTGACGGAGAGAATAAAGCTTCAAGCGTACCTTCATCAACAGGAATAAATGCTCAATCCGCTGTCAGTTCGCAACTGAACCTTGTTTTTCTTCTTTTACATTTTGGTTAACATTGAAACGGCAATCCAAAAGAGTGTTTCAGCTGTTTCAGGACACAGGCTTAGCTCCTTCTTTTGAGTTGCTTTTCAGTCTAAAATGACACCGGAAGCGAACAAATTGTCGCGTATACTGTCGTCACAAAAAGACGTCATGACAAAGTTACACGCAAAGCGAAAGAGACTTTGACGTCATTTACTTTTGTTTGGAATTTTCCGTCTGTTCCTAGCTTGTCAGTGAAGACCTGACGTGAGTAAGCTTACCCTTTGCAGCTGTGAAATAATCAGTCTTGTGTCTCGGTCGTGTAGGTACAGAGTTTGCTTCTGCAATCATTGTGTTCGTGTTGATGACGGCTTCATAAGATTTCCATTTTCTTGTTTCTGCGGCTGCGCAAGTTATTTTGCCTAGGTCATGGCCGAACTTTAGGCCTACGGAGAAATATCGCTGGATATTTTCTCCCTGGATTAACAGAGACAAAGAAGGGAAGTCATGCTGTATTACGCTCTATTTGTCTCTCATATATATATACTTCTGACTATTCTTGTTCAACGAGTTTTAGTTCTGTAGCCGACTCAAAGTTTTCTTCACTTCAGCTGTTTTATTGAACCTGAACGTAAACGAAATGAGATTTTATAACTGTTACAGAAGTAATGGCGTACGTATTTTACGCAGCATTTTTCTCATATGACTTTTCTTGTTCAAGGAGTTGTAGTTCTGTATCCGTCTCAACTTTTTTTCGCTTCAGATGTTTTTATTACCACTGCGTGTAAGCAATTCATGGATGGTCGATTCTTGGAAAGAGAACTAATGCAGTCTGATACGAAAGCCTCTTTGTTCATTATGGCGTCTAGTCTTTTGATTGGAAATCGATAGCAGCCGAGACTGCTCTCGGCGCTTGTGAATCGAATCTTCATTCGTTTGAAAACATCTCAAATGGAATTGTTAAAATCGAACTACGCCCGAGTCCAAATTCGTGTTTGCTTCAGTAGAATTCCGCGCAGTCTAGTGTGGAAAATAAACCGGAAGTAAGTCGACTACAAGGTTGATTAGTTTTGGCATGAGTTTAGTTGATGTACGTGCGCTGTCAGCAACCTTAGTAGAATTCTTCTCCGATATATAAAAGAAGGACCATTGTATACCGATAAAACATGTAACATGTCCTTTTTTGTCTTGTTTGTTTTTTAGAAAGCAAGCGGTGACCTTACTGTTCGTGTATGTTATGTGCATTTCCATTCAAGCCCAGCTCAGCAATCTCATTGCACTTTTTAGTCTTTATGAAGCTTAAACATATCCGATTTTTCAACATCACACTTTAAAAACATTTTCAGAACTATTGAAACTGTTGATGACAAGTGTAAATAACGATGTTTCAGAGCTATTAGTAATCACAAACTTGTGAGTTGAAACTATCGTCCAAAAAAGCCTAATATGGTATGGGCGGAAAATGCGTAAAACAAGTGGAACCGAAAAAGATAGAAGAAGCTAAAACCCTAGACTGACGACGTTTTCTTGTGACATAGCCTACGAATACTAAAAATTTGGCCTGCCCTGATAAGTGTGAGACACTCAGGCAAGTCTGACGACAGGTTCAAACACAATAGACACAATATCTATTTCTGTTTTTGCTGATAAAGCGGATTTTCTTTCAATTGAAAGTGATTTAGCGAATGTCCCAGTTTTTAGCTGATGAGATGAAAACGTGTTCTGAACTGTCCGTGTTCGAGAAGCGAGACAGGCTTGGATAATGGAGATTGGAAAGGCAGTTGGCGTTTTTCCATTTTAGGATAATTTGATGTTCGTTGCGCAAGAAAATAGTGTCTTAATTGTGGTATACAGAAATGAGTTAAATGCTGAAGTTTAATCCAAGAATGTACTTTACATGCATGATCGTGTTAAAACACACAGAGAAATGAACAAACAAGACAGACTTGGTTAATTTGCAGGAACCAAGAGGAGATTTGAGCTGGTTTGAAAGAAGCTGCAGACGATCGTGGTCTGGCATGATAATCGTCTATGAGCGAATTGCACTTTCTTACTCCTTATCCCTCCGTCTCTAATTTTACCCCTTTCTCTGTCTGACATTTCTTCCCTTCCTCTGTCACATCGATTTTAATCCCTCCCCGGTTGATTGAGTGTGATTCCAGCAACAAGTAATATTCGCTAGTTCTTTCTAATTCTCGTCTTGCATTAATCTATTTATAGCTTTAGGAACATTCCCCAAAAGAGCTTTCCCCTACGGAGCTGTAAGGGAACGTACTTTGATTCCACAACTTCCTTTCTTCATTTTGTTTATGCCCCCTCTCCTCCCTTTTCTTGTACCTTTTCCACACATTAGCCTAGCCCATCCCTACTTTTCAAACCTGAACGCGAATCCTAGCGTACTAGTTGTTGACCGGTTCTTGATTGTGGGTTTACCCAGGATTTAGGCAGGGTGGACTGACGCTGACATCACCATCGTGTTGACCGGCGAACAAAGCCGACGTTTTGTAATGAATTCGGTGCAGATTCGGCTCCGGACGTGTCACGCCTATTGTCTTGCATATTTATTTCTCTCCCTCGGTCCTGGGCCGCGCCGGAGCCATGTAGACACTTTGCGCTGATGTCATCGTCTCATTGTTATGCATGGTCATTTGCAAGCACATGCGAAGTCATTACGGAAAAGACGTGTATATGTCGTGCCGAATTCACGGAATTGCCGAATTCGCGGAATCGGCAATATTTTTGCCCATTTCGCGTAATCGGCAAAACGTTGCCCAGTTGGGAAGTTAAGAGTAGAAATAATTAGTGTTTAGTGTACGAGGAGGGTTGGGGGTGGGTAGGGAGGGGGTGGGTATGGTTTACTTTGAGCAGGTCGGTTTCAGTTTTAATAAACAATTCTAGAGAATTGTGTATCTTTATATTTGAGTCTTTCGTGTTTTAGACATTGATGCATTTAATAGTTTTAACGAGTTGCCTTTTGTTTTATCATTCTGGTGTTTATCTAGATGTGCTGTGTATCTTATAAGAAGTTCTTAAAAGTTCCAAGTTATTTTACCATATAGGTTTTTTATGGTCTTAACAGTTAAACATGTGTATTACGTTATCATTAAGATTCATGCTTTGTTAGCACTAAGCAGTTGTTTTAATCAGTCTGGTTTTCTCTTGTTTTTATCTTATGAACATTCTAAATGTTAGACTAACTTATTGTCTTGTACAGAATAACAACTGTGTGAATGGTGCTATACTGAATGAAAGAGTGTGACATGAAGTTCTTGTACATCATTGTAAAGAGTGTGAATGACGTTTTAGTTTAGATGTCAAGCGCTTAGAGCAAGCCTTTTTAACGGAAGTTTTTGATTTAGCGCTATATAAATGTTCTTCTTATTATTATTATTATTATTATTATTACGTGAAATAGGCAGCGTTTTGCCGAAAATGCTGAAAGGCTTCTAAAATTTGCCCATTTCGCAAAAGCGACAGCCAGTCAGTTACTTTTTGTGTCACTAGAACATTGCATTAACATTGCTTTACCTCCCTACTATGTTTTGTATGGTCTATGTTGGTCTGTGTCGAGCATAACTCCGGAAATGCACGAAAACTACACTTTCTGCAATAACTTGCCATAACGTATCGATTATTGCGATATTTATCCATTGGAGTATCTAGTTGTCTGCGTGTGATGATATCCCAGGCATTTGAGGACTTTAAAATCAAAAAGTGGCTGCCGATTTCGCAAAATGGGCAAATTTTAGAAGCCTTTACGCGATTTCGGCAAAACGCTGCCGATTTCACGTATTGGGCAGCGTTTTGCCGATTCCGCGAAATGGGCAAAAATGTTGCCCATTACGCGGAATCGGCAATTACGTGAATTCGGCACGACATATACATGTATGCGTAGCAGTGACCGTTCACTTCAGTCTTGCTCACCTCTGCCTCTTTGTATTCTCGCCCTCCTGTAGAGTCTTTTGCGAGTGGGACACTCCGGATATAACTCTGTCGGGTTTGTATGGGTTGTGAAAGAGTGAGTACCCTTGCTTTTAGTGAGGCAAGCTTTTGACACGTGCTGCTTGTCCACACCCCCTCGCCAGTGACTGACCAAACGGTCACGTGCTGCTTGTCCACACCCCCTCGCCAGTGACTGTACTGACCAAACGGTCACGTGCTGCTTGTCCACACCCCCTCGCCAGTGACTGACCAAACGGTCACGTGGGAAAGTTTGAATCACAAGAGTATTCACTCTTTCACAACCCATACAAAGCCAAGGGAGTTAATTCCGAGCATCGTCTATTGTTATCAGCCCTCAAAGTAGCATCCGGGAAGCATCCAACGCTCTTTGAAAAGTTCTTTTCTACAAATGCTGTACTAACGTGATAACCTGTGACTCGCTTACAAATGATCTAGTATTCGTTCGCCTGCAGAATTAAGTTCTTACATTTTCGTGCATTCCATAGCTCAAATCCTTATACTAATAAGTAATATAAACATCCATTAACCGATATGTTACAACGAAAATAAAGTACTTTGTGAAATATACTGTTAAATGTCGTAGTAGCTTAGGCGGTGTTTATATACATAAGGCTGTAACGCTGTTTCCACTCGTTCATGAATACTACAGAGGAGCACTACAAGAGTGCGAGTAACCTTACATGTTACAATCACGTCTGTCTTTACCGAGCTGCTTGTTGTACAGCATGTTTAACTAGAACTGGTTTGTTCTGCTTCTTACTCGCCCATTGTTTCCAAAGGAACATACTGATGTGAAGTCACGCTCTCTTGTGTAAGTGTGGACACAATGTCTGGTGTAGCCACCTCACGGGGTTGTGACTCTGCATCAGGTTAGATGGTTAGACAGTGAAGTGAACTTCTGAACGGAGAAAAGGGAAATTTAAAGCTGGTTTTGAACTTGTGGTTACGTGCAGTAAAATAAAGATAAAAGGGTCGGTCCCCTTTGCAGCCCCGAAAGTCCAACAAATGGTGTACTCGCCTTTGGCTTGTGATTCTGAACATTTACTAGCCAGAGAGCAAACTTTACTAGCCAAACCAACAATTTGTTTCAGCAACTTTACTCGCATTTGGCGAGTAGATGAAAATTTCTACTCGCCAGTTACATGATTCTACTCGCCATGGCGAGTAAAATACTGACTTGCCACTGTAGATTTTCCTTTTCCTTTTCATTACTTTATTGTCCAAACGCAGGGGAATTCAGGTCGCTTCCTCCCAGTGGAAATCTAGAAGCAAAGAGAGAAAGAGAGAGAGAGAGAGAGAGAGAGAGAGAGAGAGAGAGAGAGAGAGAGAGAGAGAGAGAGAGAGAGAGAGAGAGAGAGAGAGAGAGAGAGAGAGAGAGAGAGAGAGAGAGAGAGAGAGAGAGAAAGAGCCCGTACACTTCCCTTTTAGACTGTCTTCACTTCCTGTTTACACTGCCTTCACTTACTTTTACTCTTCCCCTTTACACTGCCTTCACTTACCTTTACACTTACCCTTAACATTGTCTTCACTGACACGTACACTTCCCCTTTACACTGTCTTCACTTACCTTTACACTTACCTTTAACATTGTCTTCACTGACACGTACACTTCCCCTTTACACTGTCTTCACTTACCTTTACACTTACCTTTAACATTGTCTTCACTGACATGTACACTTACCCTTAACACTGCATTCACTTACCTTTACACTTACCTTTAACATTGTCTTCACTGACACGTACACTTCCCCTTTACACTGTCTTCACTTACCTTTACACTTACCCTTAACACTGTCTTCACTTACCTTTACACTTACCTTTAACATTGTCTTTACTGACATGTACACTTCCCCTTTACACTGTCTTCGCTTACATTTACACTTCCCCTTTAGCTTGTCTTCACTTACCTTTACACTTCCCCTTAACATTGTCTTCATATACCTTTACACTTCCCCTTTAGATTGTCTTCAGTTACATTTACACTTCCCCTTCAAACTGTCTTCGCTTACCTTGACATTTCTCCTTAACATTGTCTTCACTTACATAAATTACACTTCCCCTTTAGATTGTCTTCACTTACCATTACATTACCTATACACTTCCCCAAACAGACCACACAAAAACCAGCCCCCCAAAAAACAAAACAAATGCTGCTGTCAGTAGCCGCAGCAACCCCAGTTTCAACAAGCAGCTCGTTTAACATATATAGGAAATATTAGCAACTTAAACCTGTTTTTGTCGTCAAAAAAACATTTACGAGTTACAATAAACAACTGGACAAAATATGAAAAATTAGCAAACTATTTTTAACAACTATTTTTGTAGATTAGATTTGCCCACACATTGTTTTTGACTTGGTAATGAGGCAGTCAGCTGAAGTGTGTTTTTCCAAAGGAATACCCTCCCCTCCCCCTCGGCGTTGCCGTTACGTGTTACGAAACCGTTTGAATAGAGCTAGAAGAGAAAAACGGGGTGAAAAATTCCACATGGGCGTCTTGAAGTGTCTTCCTCTTTGATGCCAGATTTCCACGTAAGTCGCTTGCGGTGCAGTAAATGGGCTAAGTCGAATCCCCCTGAAGCTTTCGGGCTGGCTGCGTTGTCTGGTTTACGTTAGGTAATTAAAACATCTTAGTGGTAGCAAGAACAGTTTGCGATATGTTTGGTTGGCTGACAGCGTGTACGCCATGTCGAAATCAAACTATGTGATTAACGGTGCATTCCTTCTCTTGTCAACGATCATGTTTACCACCGCCAATTTGTTCAGGCTGTTGCCTGTGGTAAGAGCATCGTTTTATCAGTCTTCTTCTTCTTCTTCTGCGTTCGTGTGCTGAAACTCCCACGTACACTCGTGTTTTTTGCACGAGTGGAATTTTACGTGTATGACCGTTTTTACCCCGCCATTAAGGCAGCCATACGCCGCTTTCGGAGGAAGCATGCTGGATATTTTCGTGTTTCTATAACCCACCGAACTCTGACATGGATTACAGGATCTTTTCCGTGCTTGCGTGTACACACGAAGGGGGATAAGCCACTAGCAGGTCTGCACATTAGTTGACCTGGGAGATCGGAAAAATCTCCACACTTTACCCACCAGGCGGCCGCGACCGAGATTCGAACCCTCGACCTTCCGATTAAGAGGCCGGCGTCTTACCACCCCGCCACAGCGCCCGTCAGTTTTAATCAGTCAAAACTGGACTTTTTATTTTCAAAACAAAAAATAGAGCTCTTGCACTTTTGGGACATGAGACATTTTACATACATTTACGATTTTCCGTAAATTTCAAAGCCCCAACTAACAGGTTTTGTGTTTTTGTTAGTTAAAAGACATACCCCCAAAGTTGACCTGTATTAAATACAGCTTTTCTCACCATGAGTAAATTCAGTAAAAGCAGAGATTTCAGAATCTCATGTGTAACTTTGTTTTTTCTTTAGAATGGGAAACATTTGGCGTGTGATGCTGTGGATGATACATCAAAATCAAGATTGCAGTCAGCTGACACAGCCTTGCACGGGTGCGCGCAATATGTTTCGCGTATGTCACTGGCTGACATGTTTACTTTCTCCCATCGTCGTTTAGTACACACGGCAGTGACCTGAATTCCATGAACTGTTACAGCACTTCCCTTCCCTCCACTCTCTCCCATCCACCACCAGCAGAAACATGTTTTTACTCTTCTTGTTTTCTTTAAATGTTTAGGTGTAACCATGATCATGTAATTCAGACATGAGATACTTCCTCCTTTTGGAGAAGTTTGATCTTTTTAACTTCGCCTGTTTAGTATGAACGGTTGGACAAGTTTTATTCATTGCGAAGCATTAAACAACGCCATGGTAATTGAAATCTACGTACATTTTAATTTTGAAACTTGCAAACCCGTTTTACTCTCTTTTGGGCCATTTTACATTCTCGCCTCCGATGTATGGTGGCTTTAAAGAGAAGAGGTTATTTGAGGGGTTTCGAACAGCTTAAGAAATAGCTTTTTTTATATTTTGTATAAGACGCTTCTCGTCAGAAGATCTGGGCGTCACGTGATCATTATAGTAACAAGCACAGGCAGATGTACCTGATCGAAGAAGACAGTACTAGCGACAGTTATGTCTTGAAAGGTTGAGTAGCCGAATGCGTACTTCGAGCTTTTTCTGGACACTGCAAATTCACACGACAGTGTATCTTTACACCAGTCCCGCAAGCTGCCCGAAACTTTCCTTTTGGTCTTCGTCAACAGAAGGTGAGCATACGAGGTGGACGAGACATTTTTGCGGAGAACATAATGAGACCAGCTTGTTTTGCTTAAAGGCAAGACCGTTGTCTGTAAGGAGCTGTTTGTCCAGGATGCAGATGTCACGTGTCTGCCCCAAGGCACTGTGGGAGTTGTGCGAATCCAGATGGTCCATCAACCCGAGAAGACACGAAAACCGAGAGCCCAGAGTCTTCGCTGCTTCCAAAATGCAAGGAGGACTTGTACTGATGCCCTGTAGGTCTTCGACCTAACTGGGTTGGGATATTGACGAGGAAAAGTGGCATCGCTTTGTATGGTGACCCTGTGGAAAGATATTGTTGTACGTGTATAAGGCCAAAGAAAAAAAGGTCTGTTTACGGTAACATAGGCCAAAAAAATAGGGTCGATAGGTCGGGATTTTTTTTTTCTCCAAAAAAACATATTTTTACGTTATTTTGCAAAAAAACCCAATTTTTTTTTTCCCAAATGCCAAAAAAAGTCTAGGGTCGCGCGAAAAAAATAGGGTCGGTCGGGTTACCGAAAACAGACTATTTTTTGGGGGGGGCCTGAGAAATCTGGAGGAATGACACTGTCAAGCCGTGGCCCTTGGCCAAACTAGGGCACTCCGAAGACAGGGACATTCTGACTTGCTGAAACCGACATGTTGGCAGCTGGAGCCTCAAACATAATGAATCTAAATCTGTACAGATACCCTCGAGAGTTGCCTTGGCTATTTGGATTGTTTTCTCGACAAGCATGTCCGTTCTTGTGGCTCTGATGAACGATCGAGATCTGAATGAACCGTCACCCATTTTTCTCGGCCTTAATTTTTATTGTGTTTCTGTTTGCCTTTCAAGGCGAGGAGTGCTCTAGGCAAAGAGAGCTGCGTTTTTTTTCAAAGTTTTTTTTACAGACGGTTAGTGGAACCTCTTTGTTTGTTGCTCAGCTGTGGTGCAGTCAACTTATATTTTATTTTATTTATAGAAATCACACTTTTTCAGAATCTGGGGAATAAATGCAAGAAAAGCATAAAAAACTGGAATGTAGAGTTCAAAAGAGTTAAGACGATGCGGCCTCCCTGGTGTATTTGACCTAGATCTATTTGATTGAAGATAACGGTAACCTTTTCTCGATTGGAAACAGGACAAAGAAAGTTTCCTGTAATTACAGCCCGGATTGTATAGAATACCTCGGGCATCTCCGGCTGAATTTCTCTACAAGGTCTTGACATTTGAAAAAGACAAATCTTCGAGAAGGCGGAAGAACCTTTAGGTCTTCTTTGACGTAGATTTCAAGGGGGGGTAGAAAGAGAGAGTACGAAAGGAGATAAGGGATCGGAGTATAACTGGGTTTTCACTTTTTTTGTTAGCTGCGTCGTGTAATTGTGCTTTTTTTCCCCAATCTACGCTGTTGATATGAGATTTTCATCTGCTGAATCGATAGTTGCTACCCAGATCGATTAATTGACTATTGCTATAATATACGAACGGTTATAACCACTGTCGGCGAAGCGGGCATAATATAAGAGAAATGTGTAAGCACCATGAACCAAGAAGTGTAAGTTCTTTTTTCCTTGCGATTGGCATTGGAATCACGATTGTGTATGTGTTTGTATATATATATGGTTGAATGTAATGACTTCAGCTGAACGTGTACCAACCAGCAAGACTTTGCTCTCTTGTGCAGTCATTCGATGTCAAGAATTGTGTTAGGGTTTGTGCAGCCAAGTGGAGAGAGGCTGTGCCAGCGTTTGAACAATGTGTGCAAATTGCTTACCAATTGATCAGTGTGTTGGCCAGGCTGGCTTGCCAATTGGATTTGACGGAGGGGAAAATCCAAGTACACGGATGTTTGTTTTCGTTACATCTGCATTGTATTACTCATCCTCCGTTGAATCCGTCAGTCGTGCACCCATCCATGTGTCTACTGGGCATGGCAATGGCAACGGCAACAGGGCTTATTTTGGAGGAGGAGGAGGGGAGAGAGAGGAACAAATAATAGACAGATTTGACTGAAGGACAGATACTTTCTTCTCGTAAAGCTACATTCACAGATAGGATCTTTATATCGTTTTTGGCCGCGGAAAGTTTGTTTTACTCATATATTATCATCTATATCTGCATCTTCCGTGTGTTATAAAAGCCTCTCACCTACAATATTGCAAGCAGTTTACGTCGGACAAAGATCGTGCCATGGCAAATTCCAGGATATCACAAAAAGAAACGAGAAGTATTTGAGATGATGCAATCAGAAACACCCGTACCCAAAGCATTTTTAAAGACCTCCTGTACTTTTGTAACAAGACATGCATGTATGAGTCATGCTGCCTCAGGATATTTGACATTTTCACTCGTTATTGTGTAACCGTGTGCCTTGACTAGGGAAGTAGGACGTGTCAAAGTGCTCGTCAAGTGCCACACCATGGCCCGTGGGTGATGTGACCAGTGCTGGCACAATTATCCCGATCGAAGCGCACGTACCGAGCCTGCTTTCGTTTTTACAGCCGTGACACTGTCACCTATTGATCGGTGTTGAGGCCTTGGGGACTGGGACATGCGTCCATTCCTATGCATTGTGCGACGCCTATTTACAACAATTATAGCCGCTTGCAGTGTTGATGCCATTGCGTTACTGAGCATGAACGTAACACGCAGAGGTCCTGGAAGTCTACAGTTGTAAAGGTTCTCGCGTGGAGTCTTCGTCCGACTCGAAGAACGACCACCGTTACTGAGACTGAAATGTTTTGGGCATTCCAGATTTGACAAATAATTCGATAGTATCAGGAACAGTTTTATGCAGGTGCCTAAGCCTTAGTTACAATGTATTAGGAACACCAACTATCTGTGTAGCCCAGGTAAATGTAAGCTCAGTTGGTTTACAGGCTTCCTAAACTTCATAGTTGACATTTTAATTACGCATGAAGTCATCCGCCATTGACTGTGAGGTTTATGCTAAATGAACAGCGACTGCTAACGTTCCAGGGTCAAACATAATTTAAAAATCAAAACAACAAACAACAAAATAGGAAAACTGTTGGAACATTTTATAGAATACGATACAAAACAGCGGCAAACGAGAACAATTTACTCTCATTAAACGGTTGTGTGTTGTAGATGAGGACAGGACATTCCAGCGTCTTGGGATAGGGATAGGGAGGACATTGGAGAAAAGGACTGACACAATCAATGTCGCGTGACAGACAAAAACTGTGCACAGTGCGATACATGGAGGAAAAACCTGTTCGAGCTTCACGTGCCAACGATGAATCATTCACTGTCAGACCCATAGCGCAAACGAGGGATAGGCTAGCTCTCGCCCTGGGTGTTCGTGCATACTCTGTGCATTCTCAGTGCACCATCCAACTTTCCACTTCAGCTGTCTCAAACGATGTCTTCACGGACCATTGATTTTCCAAACAGCGTTTAAAATGAAATTTCTTTGACGCTAACCGCAGTAAAATAGGTGTTACTTGGGTTTATAGGGTGTTTATTTGGGACAAATGTTTGCGAATTGTAAGCTTCGCCGAATCTACGTTTTACGGAGTGTTTTGTTGTTCGTACCACGGTGGGAGGTTGGAAGAGCATTAACATAGTTGAACTGTTGATGCGTAATATATTTACATGCATTCGTAGGTTTTGCTTGGAAAACGATTGCGCTTCGCAGGGAGAAGATTATATTCTTTTGTGTGTGTGTATGTGTGTGTGTGTGTGTGTGTGTGTGTGTGTGTGTGTGTGTGTGTGTGTGTGTGTGGGGTGCCGACAGTAGGTAAAAAATAAACCTAAAAGCTTATTTGATTACCATATCATCCGCATTTGTACCCTTCATTTCTATTTCAAACACGTCTCAGCTCCCCTTTCTCGGTACAGATATTGACCTTATTGACCGCATGTGGTTATGCCTCTGCCCCTAATGTATTATTAGTCTGATATTGACCATAAGGGAATGGTATTCGTAGAGTGCTGCAGACACAAAACCTCGTACTGATCGAATATTACCCTGCTCACCCGCACAATATTCCACACCAGTGGGTTTACATCGTACCCCATTTTGGGCACTTTGGTGTTATTACCAAAGCGTGTGATTACTGGCTTGAGGCCCAACCAATATCTGTGGTCGTTTTCTGTGTGATAGTGGTAGTTTTATGGATGGTAATAATTCATATATGGAATCTGCTTGCTCAGCGTGACGGTTTTCCGCTGGCTTGTCCTGAGTCAAAGGGAAAGAGAACTTGAGGCGGGGAGGGATGAGGGATTGAAGAGACTAGACCTGGGGAGAGAGAGAGAGAGAGAGAGAGAGAGAGAGAGAGAGAGAGAGAGAGAGAGAGAGAGAGAGAGAGAGAGAGAGAAGAGAGAGAGAGAGAGAGAGAGAGAGAGAGAGAGAGAGAGAGAGAGAGAGAGAGAGAGAGAGAGAGAAGAGAAGAGAAGAGAGAGAGAGAGATTATTGGCTATGTGTAAGGAAGACGTTGACTTCTTACACACTTGCGGAAGAGTTACGATGCTATTGTTTTTGTTTCTCCGTGACGGAGTAGGAACAGAAGCGGAAAGTACCCGACCTTTATCGGATTTTCTATAGTTGACCCAAAACAATAAATCACTCACTATAGACGAGGGCATCTGCGTTTTGTCAGCAAAACCAGCTTGCTTTTACTTCCCTGACTTCCGATATAAATAGAGAGAGAAAGAGTACCGATGTTGCCATACATCTTTCTTTTACTGGATCAAAAACAGTAGAACTATAAGTAGAAATATAAGAAATGTTGAAGATAGTGGAAAACAAAGGCAAGATGCTTGGACATTTTGTTGTTAGCCAAGTTTGTGCATTTCACGCAATGGCCTTTAACTTACTTATTGAGTTGGCTTGATTGGGTCTGCAGGAGTAGATTATCATGATTCAGAGTTTGTGTCTCTACATACCCATGTGACACGAACGAATATAGAAGGAAACGCGGAGGATGCCCCCTACACGCACATACACACACGCACACTCTCTCCCTCTCTCTCTCTCTCTCTCTCTCTCTCTCTCTCTCTCTCTCTCTCTTACTGTCTCCGTCTTTCATCTTACCCTCTCTTGCATTTTTTATCACTGACAGACATGTAAAGGGATCATAGACCGAGTCTTGGCATTGAAGTATCATTGACCTTTGTGGTAGTCTGGAGGAGTTTGTTTGAAGTGCTTGAGGCCGCCTGGATAATGTCCCTGTTGATTGATTGGACTATAGTGGTCATTAAGAAGATGACTTGACTGTCTGTGACATAATGCGGATTCCTCAAGCTACCGGTTGTACCAGATTGGTACACGAACGAATGAACGGATGTTTTATTGAACGAGACATTCTGCATATGTGTGTGTGTGTGTGTGTGTGTGTGTGTGTGTGTGTGTGTGTGTGTGTGTGTGTGTGTGTGTGTGAGAGAGAGAGAGAGGGAGAGAGAGAGAGAGAGAGAGAGAGAGAGAGAGAAAATGAATTGGTGAGGGAGGGAGAGAGAGGATGATAATGAGAAGATTATGTACAGTGACTATGTACACACATCAAAATTAAACACTGAATATAGGTAGCACATGAAACGAACAATGAAATCAAAGACATAGAAAGCCAATATTAATAGAAACTACTTCCATTTTTCTCCTGCCTTGTTAGGTCCTCCCAATGTTTACCAAAACACCTGTCTGTGTTCTCCTGCCCTCCCTCTCATGCTTTATTTACAGGTGAGACATCTTTGCCACAGGGACACTGTACCCGATACCCTGGCATGAGACTAGACACCATCGAACTTTATTTGTCTCGCCTTCAGGGTTAGACTGAGGACAACCATTCTGGATAGGAGGGCAGCCTTTGTCTGCTTCTATTGAGGGATGTCTTCTTTAATGCTTTCAGCTAACCGGAGCTGTACTATTAAGTGTCATTCGCACGTGGGCAATTTGCCCCCCCCCCCCTCCTCCCCCCACCCGTCGTTAACTGCCTTCTGGTACTTTTTGCTGAGAAACGATATTGCAATATGGTGTTTGTGTCGACGTTTACTGTCTGTTTTCTGGTACTTTTTGTGCGGAGGAAGCGATATTACAATGTGGTTTGTGTGAAGTGTGTAGCTTAAATTACCCGTTGCAAGTTCTGAACGCGGGTTCAGTGAGCCAGAACACTCTATCGGAAAGCTGTTTTTAGTTTTCTTTATTACTAGCTCAAGAATTATGGTTGTTAAGGAACACAGCTGCGTCGATAAGACAACAGTCACTAAAAAGTATTTCCGTCTGTTTCTGCTTCGGTTTCGTTTCTGCAATAGCCATACGTCTCTGCGCCATTACTTCTGTTGGGAAAGTGAACTGCACTGTCTTCTTCAGTTCCTCCCTGAACTCATACAGGTTTCTCTGAAGTGACTGTTATGAATCGCTCTTCGTAACTGAATCATTTCATGTGGTGGCCTTGCTTGCAGACAAGAAAAGGTTCTGCTTCCTTTTAGAAAGAAAGATTCTATTTTTTGTCTCAGGAAGTCTGCTTCGCCAACAGGCGTTCAGATGTGTGTGTCTTGATTCCAGTTTCAAAGATTGTTGTGGGGTGTGGACTTCCTCCCGCGGGATGAATCGTTTCTTTTCGCACTCACTTTCAAAAGAATCGTGTTGCGGAACATTTTCCAAGCTGCAGACGTGGACTTCCGGTCTTTGTCCTCCTCAAGTCCTGGTCGCTTTGTGTCGTGCGTAACTCTGTCCTGATTTATGGCCTCTAGGGGAGGACAACTCGCTTTCTCCTGTGGAAAGGGGCAGGTAACTGAAGGTGTGCTGAGCTGCCACCCATCTGTTGTTGGGGGTGCGAAAGGAAGTTCAGGAGGAAACATTGTAAGGGGTAGCGAGGGTACAGTTTACATGATCTCTCCATTGAAGTGACGGAGTTGTTGTGGTTGAAGGGCCGTTAGGTCGTGACCAGTCGTGCTTTGATCCTAATTCGACACGTTTTTAATTTAAGAACACTGGGTTAGATACCATTATTTGGCAAAAGTCCTCAATCACCTCCTCTTGCTCATCTTCCTTCCACGCCTCCCCCCCCTCCTCCCCCGCTCCGTCCGCCGCTGCCTCTCTAGTCGTTGAAGATAAGTGTGTTTATAACTGAGATAAGACTCTTTACTTTGAGCTTACACTCAGCAGCTAAATAGGCGTTAAGATACAAATGACTTGTTCATTTCCACAGTCCATTTCATTTCCTGTTGTGGCTGCACTGATCTTTACCTACCTTCAAAGTGATAACTGTCCCTGTAATTTCCGCAACACTGTAGAAAGAGGACTATAGCCTGATGTTCAGGTACGACAGACTCGGGGTTTCCCCAGCTTCTTGACCATTGTGAATCAATGACACAGTCCTTCCTGTGGAAAGAGCTCTGCTCACTAGATCAGATAATTATGCCCATATGGTTTTTTTTAAATTTATATATAAAAAAAAAATTACATGGAATAAGGCAATACCTCCACTCGGACACATACCAAAAATGACAGCCTGACCCGTGCAGGGTAGAATTGTTTGATGAATGGATCCATTAAAATCCACTAGTAGATCGGAGAGGGTGAGCCGACTCTTTTACAAGGGAAGGATTGTGTCTTTACGACTTCGCACAGCTATAAATAGTATGAATAATCTGAAAAGATTCTCGTCGGACCTTTGTATTCCTTCGTAGACATGCGTAAGATTGTGTCTGAGCTGTCTACATTCTCTTTCGGAGGGGGATACCGTTAGTGTTTGAAAAGTCTATTGTCAGTAGTGGTGAGAGAACCTTTGGTCACTGCAAAGTCTGTTGAGACTGACCACTGTAATCCTTTTTATCTCCTTGTGTCTGGCGTATCAGAGGGGGTTACGCTTGGGATTGCTTTGCAAGCTTTGAGTATGTGGGAACGCTCGAACGGCAGCTAAAATTCTTATCAGTTGTGGGACTGTGCTATGAGGGCACCAGTTGCGTTTGTTTTGTGTGTATACAGTCTTCGGTGCTTTTTTTCTTAAGTTTTTGATGAGTGGTGTTTTGCACTGATACACAATTTCTTTTGTTACTAACGGATGTATACGTTTGAGAGAGAGAGAGAGAGAGAGAGAGAGAGAGAGAGAGAGAGAGAGAGAGAGAGAGAGAGAGAGAGAGAGAGAGAGAGAGGAGAGGAGAGAGAGAGAGAGAGAGAGAGAGAGAGAGAGAGAGAGAGAGAGAGAGAGAGATAGAGAGATGTTTTTGAATTGGAAGAATGATCCCCACACAACCACAACATTGTTGCCTAAGTTGGGCACCACATTGATTTTTCCGACCACCGGAGTTTTGACGGCTGAAGGATATTTAATTAGTATTATCTGCCAACCCCGTGCAGCTAGCCTACTAAAGACTACTGTCTAAATACTTTGACCGAAATCACACACTGGAATCAGTAGCCATTCATACTCTGTGCTGTCTATATCTATAGTTCCTTCTACCCACCACCTCGGCCGCACGCTCCAATCAGAGGTTCTACCGAGGGGTACACGTCCAGTCCTTGCTCCAATCTTTTTTCTTCATCATCTTCGCTTCATCAGCTTCCCTCAGGCCCCAGAAGCCGGAAGTGGCGAAAGGTCAAGAACAATCCAGTGTTCTCGAAGGGTCTGGAGATGGGGCACGTGGGTTGTGTTTTTGTGTGTACCAGATCAGATTAGATTGTCTTGCCAGGAATTCTCGAAACCTTCGCCGGGTTAGTCTCAGCTTACCAATAGCTGGTGAAGTATAGAGCATTGGTTTGGCAAAGGACTTGCAAGCAGATCGTGACTGTATCTGTAAACAAACTGTGGTGACGCATATAGAAGTACATTTGCTGTGACATTCTTCACAATGTGATATTTTTAATGGCAATGGATATCGTTTTTTGTGTCTTTTGTTTTGTTGCCCCATCCCTTGTGATGCCTCCGTCAAGTTTGGCGTGCCTTTCAAGGTGGAGGATGACGATTAAGCTTGGTTTTAGTTCTGCAGGTCTTTCCTGCATCTCCCTCTCTGCCATCACTATCGCTCCACACTTCGTCTTCCTTTTGTTTTAAATCTCTCTCTGGTTTTGGTCGTGGCCACCAACACTTTTCACAAACAACAAAAACATAACTCAAATAAACAAACATATCGACTGGTGTTATCCTTATAATGCAGCAGCTAAGATAGATAAAGACAAGGCAACACTAAAAAAGTTAAGGGCATAAAAGCCACACAAACTCTTCCATTATCTACAACCCAAATTGCCAGCTCGGCACGACAGAACGCGTGCCAAGGAATTGTGGACTTGTGGAACCGATAGACTGCCATACATGGCACAGAGCTATCAGTTTGCGCCACAATAACACAGCCTGTCGTCAGCGTGATGGGCACAGAAGATGGAATCAAAGAATTTCCATTTCCAGCAGGTCACACACGCTGTCCCTGGGCTGACATCTTCGTCAGTCTCAGGGGAAATCTGTTGCCTGGGTTTTTTTGTTGTTGCTGACTTTCCAGTCTCAGGGATATGGATCCGACAGACAAAAAGACAGACACGTTAGCACTCGTGCGCACTCACACGCACCTACGCGCGCATGCACACACAGACACACGCGCACGCAAGCACGTAGATGCGCTGTTTGCAAGGGTGATTAGTATTAGTTTTGAGAGAGAGAGAGAGAGAGAGAGCGAGAGAGAGAGAGAGAGAGAGAGAGAGAGAGAGAGAGAGAGAGAGAGAGAGAGAGAGAGTGTGTATGTAAGTGTGTTTAATTGTATGTCTTTCTCTGATATCAGTTTGTTCTCTGATGTTTGAATTATCGGGTGTCGATAAGCACGCCAGGAGGATGTGTTCATCGCCGAACCCGGCCCTTCCTTGTTCAACGATACAACGCTACCTGTTTTTGTTTCTGACACCTTTTACTGTGATAAGTAGTGACAATATACCGAAGAAGTGCTAATACCGTGTCAACCCCCTCCTTCCTCTTCAAGGTACACATTATGACAGGTTAATCCTGAAGCTTTGAGAACTATTGTGTTTTACTGAAGCGTGACACTTTTCGCCAGCTACACCAGTACCCATGCGCCACTGGCACCTTTGGAATGATATCCCCTGCGGTGAAATGAGGTCAAAAGGGTAGGACTGTGTGTGGGCAACTGATTGTGATTGGGCAAGCGATATGAGAGTATACAATATTTAAAAATGTATTTGGCTTTTGGCCTACAGGGCTTTGAAGCTAAAGACAACTAACTCACACATAACATTTACAAAGGTACAACAGCGCAATTATCACTAAACTAAGAAACTCCACCATGATTCCCTATAGAAAGAATAAGAAAAGATAAATATGTTTATTGTGATCTACATGTATTCAGTTTGTTGTATGTGTTAACTTTTTGTTCCGTAATGAATACCTTTGGAATGCCCCGTCCTGTGTAAACAAGCATCACATTGTCTCATAATCAATTCGAATGTATTCCCCCGAAATCGGCGTATGCTGCCTGAATGGCGGGGTAAAAACGGTCATACACGTAAAAATCCACTCGTGCTAAAAACATGAGTGAACGTGGGAGTCTAAGCCCATGAACGAAGAAGAAGAAGAAGAAGAATTCGAATGTATTATTTGGTTTAGTTTTTACATTCTTACAAAAGTGTTCGGTCGAGCCTGGGATTGGGCTCATATAACAATTAAGCATGATCAGTGTATTTACGAAAGCTACCCTGCAAGGCTCACATGCATTTCTTAGTGAAAACGCAAACGGTTAGGTGGAACCAACCTTTTAAATGTCAACCTCCCCCCCCCCCCCCTACCATTAACACTTCCTTCATTAAAATCCGTGCTTTCTCAGACTTTCGGTTGATAGCCTCTGCCAAGGACTTCTTCCTTGATAGACCGGATTGTCTCAGATTGGGTAAGATCTTAAAAGGTATATTGCACTGTACCAACATGAACGCTTTCCCGTTTCATTTCCTACGGAGTTGCTGTATTGGCAAACAGGCCTGAATGGGGAAAAGACATTTTGGCCAAGTTAACACCTCCTCCGTCTGTGTGTGGCGGTGGGTGCCATCAGCAGCCAAGGTCGGTATGTTTCTCACAGCATAAAAACCCTCTCTAAGTGATCCTTCATCATCGTCAGATTGCCCTGAGCGTTCCCCCACGCGCAGGTAACAGATCCCAAGATGTGCTGAGTATTGTGTTTGGCTGTTGCATCTACGCTAGGAGTTGTTGGCGGGTTACCAGCTAGGTTGTGTGTGCGTGTATGTGTTATGGGGGTACGTTCGTATGGTGTTTGTGTTTGTGTGTATGTGTGTGTGTGTGTGTGTGTGTGTGTGTGTGTGTGTGTGTGTGTGTGTGTTATGGGGGTACGTTCGTATGGTGTGTGTGTGTGTGTGTGTGTGTGTGTGTGTGTGTGTGTGTGTGTGTGTGTGTGTGTGTGTGTGTGTGTTTGTGTGTGTTTATTTCAGTCCTTCCGGGTACGTACCTCGGGGTCTTCTGTGGTTTTGAGCCTCAATATTTCCGTATTTTCGTGAACTATTTGGCATTGCGAAAGTACTGGGCTCAAATATCACAGAAAGAACTCGAGGCCTGTTTTGTTTATAAGCGTAAATATTAGCCAGCTGTTCGCCATAGACAGCTAATTAGATTATTTGCCATGTACCACGACGTAACTTCTGGAGGGGCGGGCAGTGCTTGTATTCTTTTTTCTTTTTTAATTTTTTTTTGGGTATGAACATTCAGGTGTTCGTTGTGTGCACTTGCTAGCACTGAGCTAAAAGTTTAGTTTTCTTTGTGGCGCTTGGGTGCTTACATAATGAAAGCAGGAGCATGCCTCTGTTGGATCATTGTTCGAGATTTCAGTATCTGAGCACTTTCGCAGAATCAAAGAAGTGTTCACGGGATAAAACCGTTGGTATTCACTATTGTTTCTACTTGTTTTTGAGTGTACTCTTCTGGGCATTTTCAACGGCGTTCTTATTTTCGTCAAAGTGTTGTCAAACCTTGACATTGTTCCGTTTTGGCTTGAGAACAAAACGGTGTTTATAACGCCCTGTTATTGTTGTTCCTGCTGGTTTAGTGCACGCCTGTAAAAAGGGCAATTGTCGAGGGAAGCCCAACGGAGAAACCCTATACCTTGCTGACGTCACTCCCATAATCTCTGGAAACCAGAAGATAACGAGCGATGATCCCTCCTTAGAACTGACCACCGAGGGGTGGTCAGATAATCCGTAATTTGGGGCGAGGCAAAGGAATCCTAGGAACGCAGATTTATCTTGACTGAAAAAAACCCATCTTGTACATAGCAGAACACCAGGAAAGGTTTCTTCATCAGCTTGAGCACACAACAGCTTATGAGAGAGAGGTATCCGTTTCATTTTTGTTCAAAGGAATTTGTGAATGTGACCTCTGTTATTCTGTACAAAGCTTAGAAGTTTGTGATTGAGCTGAGAGAATGCACTTCCTAGCTGTTCTATGTATACTAATGGATTTCTTTCAATACGACTTCGGGCCATCCTTTTAATTTTAGCATGCTCAGCATGACTGTCTTTATTGTCCACATCTTAAAATTGTGGTCGGAAGAGGGGGGTACTCAAGTTCATTCTTGTTGGCCTTATTGATCATATACGGGAGTTTGTTTTGCTGTCCAGACTGCAGCAATTTCGTGACTTCACCCAGCTTGACTGCTCTGTGCGTTACTTTGCATTGCTTTAGCATGCCTCGTCTGCTCACACGCTATGCTATTGTTGGCGAGGCAAACTATACCCAGCCAGATACTTTTCCTGGATGGGGTCTTTGATATACATACCTCTGACACTATGTGTTTGTTATTTTTCCCTTGAATATGACACCGATGCTTTGAGTAATGGGACTCCGACCTACTTTGTGGCTTGCGGAGACTCCACGCTGTGAGTAGTGCACGTGAGACAGGCTTAGCTGTATAGCTTGCACACAAGTTTCTGTCTGCATGCACACTATGCTGTTGCTATGCATAACACGTGCGACTTATCCGGAATGTGGGTCAATGGATTTTTACTCTGGGATTCTTGTGTATATATGCGCTTTCGCCTTGGGAACGAGACAGGAATTTATTTTCGTTTTCTGCTGACTATATAGCGAATGCTTTTGGGTTTATATTTTGTCCTCTGTGTTTATTTGGTGTGTGTACACTTTTTTATTTATGCGTGTACTTTCTCCGGTCAGATGTAGTTTAAGCTTCTTGTAGGCTAAGTGGGAGGATTGTTTTTGTTTGGCCGTTGTTTTGTTGCTTGTGTTGTGACGGTACACGGACGGGAGCAGTCGTAAACATAATTATCCCGCGATGACGGTACGCGTCTGAGATGTAACAGCCAGTAGGGCTGCCTTTGTATTCTCACACAGTTTTGTCAGTGTGTGTGTGTGTGTGTGTGTGTGTGCGTGGGTGCGTGTGTGTGTGTGTGTGTGTGTGTGTGTGTGTGCGTGCGTGCGTGTGTGTGTGTGTGTGTGTGTGTGAGACCTACGACAGTACATAATTCCTTTCAAGTTTGTTGCTGAAACAGAACTACTGTAATTTTTCCACGCGCGTTCATGTTCTTATTGAAAATGAAAACAAAGCATTATTTTGCACACTTTTATTTGTGTTTCATAAACTGATTTACATATCCGTCATGAAAGGATTTGAACAATAAGAGAAATATTAATACCCTGTTCATATTAAGAGCGAATTAAAATCATGCAAAGAGACGCGGTACCAGTCAGAGTTGCGCGTCTTTTGTCACCTAAGAGAATGATTTAATTATCATGAACTAACGACTTTTATCCTCAAACATAGATGACTGTCGCAGATGAGATATATTTAAAAAATGGAGATTTTGACAACAACGAACAGACAAGCAAAATCCTATTAGAAAATGTTTCCGCTCAAGGCCGTGTAGGTGACGTTTTGCTGCACGAGCAGTTTCTCAAGGCTGTGCACATGGTACCCCTTTCTCACCGTACTCCTTTCAACCGTTCTTTTACAGGTAACACACCTTGCTTGTTGGCGGTGGTCTGAAGCGACACACCGCCAATCCCAGCAATGTCTTTCTTCACACACGTGTGTTTTTCCTCCCCCCCCCCCACTCTTTCTTCTTGCAACATTAAACACACAACTCGTAGGTCTTTTTTTTTCCATCCCATCCAAGTGTCAGGAAGGCAAGATGAAGCGCTGCGTGGGAACGATGTTTGATGACAAAATAAGCGGAAGAAAGAAGAAAGTGTAGCGAATGTTGGAGGAGAAGAGATCTGTCATGTAAATGCAGCGATGGCACAGTCAGGGCTGGCTGCCAGCAACATGTCAAGAGAGTTTGACGGATGGAGTGAAGCGCATGAGACAAGCGTCAAGGTCAGAAAATTGCCCCGTGTATTTTGTGGCAGGTAAAAAGCAACAGCGGCAAGTTCGGATCCACTAATACTATGATAAAAGTAAAGACTGACTGCATTAGCGCAAAAAAAGGTAGTGTTTTTGTCAGAATTTTAGACATGTGGGTTTGGAATGCCATTTTTGTTGTCAGAATGAACGACTGCACTCTCTCTGTTCTTTAGCCTAATTTTAATTATTCTTGTAATAACTGGAATCACCTGGCAATGTATTCCTAAATTTATAGCTCATCTACATTTTGTTTTAAAAGTAATCATTGAAGCGGGCTAAACGCTAGAGCATGTGTGACCTTGCACCAGTTAGCAGACGAGCAGACAGGCTGACAATCAGTGATCGGTGTAGAGGCATCACCGTCAAGCATGCCTTTAATTTACAGCAACGGAACAATAGAATAGAACAGTCTTTGTACTCGTGTAAAACTCATTTTGAGTTGTTGCTTATATAGCTCCCTTTGGATGATATATCAGGGTGAGTGAGCAGGACTGAGGGGCACGAACCGAAATTGGGCGCCACCCAAACGGATGAGAACAAACCGCGGGATCTGATTCGTTGAAATCACAACAAATCTCATTTTCAACCAATCCAACACCGCGGCTGGCTCCCACCCGGTTGGTAACTTTCTCGTGGACCCCGGTCCTGGTCTCAATAGTGTTGTGTAAGCCGAGTGGCACGTGTAGCAACAGAGTGATAGTTATCGCGCCGTAACTCGTTGCTCAGTCCTTGGTTCTGCCAGCACGATGAGAGATGGCGACAGCTGTGTTTGCATACACTTGCGTGCCTTGCTGCCACAAAACAACCCACTGAACCTACTGAAGACGTTATACGGTTGTTGCAGGCTGT
>NC_090250.1:45954361-45956583 GCF_037325665.1 Littorina saxatilis
TCATTCTGTGAGTTCGACAGCTACTTGACTAAATATTGTATTTTCGCCTTACGCGACTTGTTTTTCTTCAAGGCGATTGGTGTCACAGTAAAACATCCAAATTTATCTGTGCGTTTTGGGAAGACATGAACCCATCAGAAATCCTTTCAAAGGTAATAATAAGGTGTCCATAACGGACTGCGATTATGTATCTGAATACAGGTCATCCCAACGGAGACCTGGCTGCCCTACATTATCCCCCTTGTCACCCCAAACAATGATAGACTCACAGGGGGTGGGATGAAACGGGAGATAACTCAAGAAGGCGAAGCAGACGAAAAAGATCAGAGGATCGACTTGACGGCTTTGGTGTATCATTTTCCGTTCTTGTTGTGCCAGTGACCCAGTTTATTTCCAAATGACCTACTTATACGACGTTGGAGTACAAGTTTTTAAGGAGACCGAAATGTAACGTGCTCCTTATCTCTGACTACCAAATCCTGATGATTATTTATTGAATTTTGTGTAAATCCTTGTGCCTTCTGTTGTATTACTTTGTGAATGTTCCTTTCTTCCTTCTGTATTAATTTATTCTTTGTGGTTTGTGTAAACTGCGTTGATAGCGTTTTTGCATTCTCACCTGAAACAATGTAAAGGAATATTCTCGTGCGTTATTGAGGTGAAACAAAATGAAACAAGGCACAAGGATAATTCGAAGTATCACTTCAATTTCCAAATGTGAGACCATGAAACGAGCAAAAACACAAACGGGAATAAGTATCATCATCATCATCATCATCATCCTCATCATCGTCGTCGTCGTCGTCATCATCATCATCATCATCATCATCATCATCATCATCATCATCATCATCATCATCATCATCATCATCATCATCCTCATCATCGTCGTCGTATCTCATCATCATCATCATCATCATCATCATCATCATCATCATCATCATCATCATCATCATCATCATCATCATCATCCTCATCATCGTCGTCGTCGACAAAAGCGCATCTGAGGTCCGTCCACAAGTATGTCAGAGAGAGAGGGAGAGGGAGAGAGAGAGGGAGGGGGTGAGGGAGAGGGAAAGAGGGAGAGGGAGAGAGGGAGGGGGAGAGGGTGAACTCGAACTCGAACTCGAACTCGAACTCGAAAACTTTATTACCGAGGGATGATAGCATTAGGTCCATATGGTCCTTTCCCTACTATAATACACACATGAAACGAAGAACAAGTATGAAGAATAAAAAAAGTAATCAAATAAAACACAATCATGTAGGGAAAAGTATAACAAACATTAGTGTGCTTGTGGAAGCATATTATACATTTTCTCTTTTACGCACCCTCACACACACTCGCACAAATTGTACACCGACTTAGCCGTTAGAGAGGTGCTTTCGGAGCTGTCTTTTAAAAGAAGATAATGACAGACATGACCTAATATTTACAGGTAGTGAATTCCAAAGGAACGCACCAGAATAAGAAAAACTAGTTTTAAACAAATCGATGCGGGGCCTTGGCACGGCAAGGTTGAGGGAGAGGGAGAGGGAGAGAGAGAAGAGGGGGCGTTGTTTCACTGATTGACATTTGGAACCAGACGTGAATTTACCCCGAGGAGCGATATTGTAGACAATCCTTTACGGCGCATAATGAAATATACTGTTATTATTTTTCTCAGGTTTCCTCCCAGGCTCTTGTCCAAGGACGTTTCGTGTTGGGTTTACCAAACAACAAAGACCGGGCGAAATATAGTTGGAGATACAAAAAACAAGTCGCGTAAGGCGAAAATACAACATTTAGTTAAGCTGTCGAACTCAGAGAATGAAACTGAACGCAATGCAATTTTTCAGCAAGACCGTATACTCGTAGCATCGTCAGTCCACCGCTCGTGGCAAAGGCAGTGAAATTGACAAGAATAGCGGGGTAGTAGTTACGCTGAGAAGGATAGCACGCTTTTCTGTACCTCTCTTCGTTTTAACTTTCTGAGCGTGTTTTTAATCCAAACATATCATATCTGTATGTTTTTGGAATCAGGAACCGACAAGGAATAAGATGAAATTGTTTTTAAAACGATTTGGGAAATTTAATTTTGATCATAATTTCTATATTTTTAATTTTCAGAGCTTGTTTTTAATCCAAATATAACATATTTATATGTTTTTGAAATCAGGAAATGATGAAGAATAAGATGAACGTAAATTTGGATCGTTTTATATATTTTTATTTTTTTTAT
>NC_090250.1:45956783-45976783 GCF_037325665.1 Littorina saxatilis
TTTTTTTTATTTTTTTACAATTGTCCAATTTTTAATGACCAAAGTCATTAATTAATTTTTAAGCCACCAAGCTGAAATGCAATACCGAAGTCCGGCCTTCGTCGAAGATTGCTTGGCCAAAATTTCAATCAATTTGATTGAAAAATGAGGGTGTGACAGTGCCGCCTCAACTTTTACAAAAAGCCGGATATGACGTCATGAAAGACATTTATCGAAAAAAAGAAAAAAACGTCCGGGGATATCATTCCCAGGAACTCTCATGTAAAATGTCATTAAGATTGGTCCAGTAGAATCGCTCTACACACACACACGCACAGACAGACAGACACACACACATACACCACACCCTCGTCTCGATTCCCCCCTCTACGTTAAAACATTTAGTCAAAACTTGACTAAATGTAAAAAGACAAAAAAAGCGGGGTGGGGGCTTTGTGTCGGCTTTGTAAGTGTGATCGTCTTACCTTGTATTTCATGTTTTCGTTGAGACACAGATTACAAAAAATGAAAGCGGGTCGAGATCTTTTGAGGAATAAAATGACAGTCCTTGTCGTCAACTTTGTTGTTATCACCACCATGGTCGTCGTTGTCGTCATCAGCAACATCATACTTGTCGTCCTCCTCCTCCTTTTCAGAAACAGTTTCCTTACACCCGCACGGACTCATGAACAAACGCACGTACGCACAGAGAGAGAGAGAGAGAGAGAGAGAGAGAGAGAGAGAGAGAGAGAGAGAGAGAGAGACACACACACACACACACACACACACACACACACACACACACACACACACACACACATTGTCTTTATTGACTGCGAACTATCTCACCATCGTCCTTGATGCCTTCACAAAAGCCAGTGTACGTTACAACAGACACGAAATCAGCCTGGGTTTTGTGCTGAGCCGGCGTTTTTTGCCGATCTCATTTCTCTCTCAATCCGACACCGCGCATCGATCCATTTCGCCAACGCGACATTTGCCCGATAAACTGTGGCACCCTTTCTTGTCTCCAAGGGCGATGCGGGGCGGACAAGGGATAAGGTGGTGGTGGTGGTGGTGGTGGTGGTTGAAACGGGAAGGGGAAGGGAAGGATGGAGCGGAGAGGAGTTTCAGCGGAAGACGCTTCTGATGCGAACGTGAATGAGATGACTGTCTTATTTGATTTATTTTGTTGCGTCGATTTTTCTTTCTTTCTTTCTTTCTTTCTTTTTTTTTCTCAATTGTAGTTGACGATGAACCCATAATCATGAACCAAAGCCAGCTTGAAATCCCTTAAAGGAGGAGGCTAACGTGGTTACAAATATGGGTATCCTGAATACAAATGTGCGAGCTTGTCCACAACTTAAAACATTTTCGTACATCTTTTCAAAACTCTCCTTCTCTTGTTATCTCCCTATCTTACTTACTGTTGCTCGTGACGTGGCAAACCCATCTTCGGTTTCAGGCATGTTCCTCACAGGTACCCGTGTAAAACTGCCTCCTGCTTCCTCCCCCCCCCTCTCTCTCTCGGTCTCTCTCTCTCTCTCTCGGTCTCTCTCGGTCTCTCTCTCTCTCTCGGTCTCTCTCTCTCTCTCTCTCTCTCTCTCTCGGTCTCTCTCTCTCTCTCTCTCTCGGTCTCTCTCTCTCTCTCTCTCTCGGTCTCTCTCTCTCTCTCTCTCTCGGTCTCTCTCTCTCTCTCTCTCTCGGTCTCTCTCTCTCTCTCTCTCTCTCTCTCGGTCTCTCTCTCTCGGTCTCCCTCTCTCGGTCTCTCGGTCTCTCTCTCTCGGTCTCTCTCTCTCGGTCTCTCTCTCTCTCGGTCTCTCTCTCTCTCGGTCTCTCTCTCTCTCGGTCTCTCTCTCGGTCTCTCTCTCGGTCTCGGTCTCTCTCGGTCTCTCTCTCTCTCTCGGTCTCTCTCTCTCTCGGTCTCTCTCTCTCTCGGTCTCTCTCTCTCTCGGTCTCTCTCTCGGTCTCTCTCTCTCTCTCGGTCTCTCTCTCTCGGTCTCTCTCTCTCTCTCTCGGTCTCTCTCTCTCTCGCTCACCCAAACAAGAATCAATCTTCCAGCGCCGGACCGACATCTCTTACCCAACCTGATGTCGTGGTGGCACTGACAATATATACTTGAATTAGGGACGTGTATTATATCCTTGGTATAAGGTTTGTTATGAAGAGGATTTCACATACCTCACCCACCCTTGTACACTTCACGGTAAGAGAGGTTGAGTCAGTCAGTTAGTCATCCACTCATTTTTACACTCCCGTCAAGGACGACTTTAGAGGTCCTTGACTCCTGTATATTCGGGGGTGTATAGATTTCATTCAGTCTGTTTGTTTGTTTGTCTGTTTGTCTGTCTGTCTGTCGGTTTGTCCGGATTAAGATGAGATCTCTGGTACTTATGGGTCGTTTGAGCTGAAATATGGTGTGTAGCTTGGAATTGGGATACAGCCGTTCCAAGTTTCGTTCACTTATTTGGTATTTTAAAGTTGCCATCCTTCCTGTGTAAGAGTTCATGTTAACGAGATCTGCCCAGGCTTTTACGCGGTGGGGCAAGACCACCCTTCCATTTGACATAAGCCAAAGAACCAACATCTGTTTTGTTTTTCTCAAATCATAAGATCAGTAATAATGTGTTATTGGTTCCCTGTCTCTGCCCTGTCTCTCCCCCCCCCCCTCTCCCTCTCTCATCCACCTCGTTCGTTATTGAACGTCTGTTCCACCAGCTGTCACCTGTTCCTCCCGCAGAGCGAACAGCACGATTTCCTCTTCCGTCCATTATTTCATTTCGCTGAGAGTTGCGCTCGCTAATTTTCTGCAGCACTTTCACCCCACATTCATTTCACGGCCCGCACGTTACATTCGTCAGGCTTTGCTGGGTGCTGGAGTGGACGTGCGCTCGCGTTTTGTCCTTTGTTACCGTGTCAATGTTCTTCAGTGTTAATTAGTTATTTCTTCGGGTATGCCTGAATGACTGTCAGCATATCATTTTGTACAGAAAGGGTATACCGTCGTGAGATGCGCTTGGTTAGAATGAGGGGACAGTGTCGCGAAAGAGACAGTCACATTGACAGCAAGAGCATGCACAAGACACCATTACAGAAACATCAAGAAAAAGAGTGAAACAAAATTCAGAAAAGAAGACAAAAACCATCCAGTATTAAAAAAACCCCAAAACAGTCTTCCAACGAAAAACAAGACCAACCAATAAAAAAAAAAAGTTATTTATTTTTATTTTTTATTTTGTTGTCTTTTGTGTGTGTGTGTGTGTGTGTGTGTGTGTGTGTGTGTGTGTGTGTGTGTGTGTGTGTGATCAAATGGAGCAAAACTAAAGAAGGTTGCACCAGGAGAACCGGACCGGTGAGTCACCAAGCGGGACAAGAGAAAAGGCGGAAGGAGGGGGAGACAGAGACACCCTACTCACACACTGAGAGACAAAAAATGTGCGACAGAGTCGAGGGCTGATGAGTAATGGTTTTGGCAGCGGTGGGCGCCAGCCTTCTCTCTCCGACCGCTGTCACTGGAAACCCAAGCACGTGCAATCGACGCACTGGGATTAACCTCGCGGGGGACAGTCCTCTGTGTTCGCCAACCTTGCTTGTACAATGTTGTAGCTTTGCCAAATGCTCCCGCTGGAGATGTATACCATAATCTTAACTTCGGAGCAAGGTTTAGTTCAGCTCAATCCCCTAAACCAGGCGGAAAATAAACGAGTTTTTCGATGTGAATAGTCAGTGACATTTCCTGTTGATAGACCTTGTGAATGTTGTATGCTATGTTCATGTGTATATAAATATACAGTACTAGATGAATACCCGCTTCGCCGGGTACGGCTTCGCCGGGAAGAAGTCGAGCCGAATACCCGGCTGCGCCGGGGACCACGCCGGCTTTGCCGGCGCACCGCACGAAGGAAGGGAGATAAGCGCGCAAAACACTGGAGAAGAGTAAAAAATAACGGGAATATGGATTGAGCGTTGTCGACAGTGACCTTCTAAAAATAGAAACGGGAATATGGATTGACGCCACACGAAGGAAGGGAGATAAACGCTGAAAACACTGGAGAAGATAAGGAAGAGTTACTGGGAATGGATCCAGAGAAAAACCAAAATCGGTTCAGCGCTGCGCGCTGAGAGCACGTGTTCAAATATCTCATCGAGCAAGTTGTGTCCGGGGTGTAGCAGAATATGACCACCAAATTTGAAACAGATCCATCGAGAACCTTGGGCGTGCATCGCGGACACACACACACACACAGACACAAGTCGTATATATATATATATATATAAAACCAAAAAATATGATTTAAAAAACAAACAAACCCATTAGCAAGTCATACTGCACTTGCACTAAACCGCACTATGCTTACACTGCTCGCTTATGTACACGATTTTGACACCTACTGGCTATGTGTCTACAAATTGCCATTACATGACGTCGTCTAATTTGACCTTATGAACCCCCCCCCCCTCCCCTTCAAAAACAAAATGTAAACAGTTGCTTCGGACCCCTGTACTAAATATCAAACTGTGTTCACTTCTTGTACTGCAAAGGCTCTAAAGTCTATCAAATCCAGTAACATCTCAAGTGCCCCGTTTGCCGTCAGTCTAGCAGCGAGTGTTTGATGTTGAAAAGTTGGTCACAGTTTTACAATTATGCTTATGTTATTCAATCACTTTTTGCTCCCATCTCTAACCCATTCTGTGATAAAGTAAATGTTTATTCCCGACATCCTAAAATAACCCGCATGCGTGTGAACACGTCTTCCCCTCTTACCTGAAGGGCGCAGGAAAACACAAAGAGAGCATACATAGTCAGTGTTGAGTGAAACGTCGACGATCGTCCCTGAAATTTCGAGATTCCTAACTCAGTAGAATGAATAGCCTTGTCTGCTTGCACCCTTCTTCTCTCCCTCTCTCTCTCTCTCTCTCTCTCTCTCTCTCTCTCCTTTTCTGACGTGCGCATACCAAACAGTTCTTTACTCGAATAACCCTGCAGCAGTATACTTTCATGTTCACACACACACACACACGCACGCACGCTCGCAAAGTTATACGCATACTCACTTATACTCTCTCTCGCTCGCTCTCTCTCTAGAAAAAAAGAAGCAAAGCCTGAAACACAAATATTCGTATTCGTACTCTCTGTCTGCCTCTCTCTCTCTAACTCTCTCTCATTCTCTGTCTGTCTGTCTGTCTCTCTCTCTGCCTAGCAGTCCTGCATTGTCAGCGATGTTTCCTCGTTCTCCAGTCAATATGTGTACGAGTGGTGGTGAGTTTTTGATGGCTCCATTCCAGTGTCTGGTTCCCTGGCACGTGGCCACTTTCGTTATCTCTTTGGGGGGTTGGTGCTGGAATGCTTCCCCTTGGAGGAGCTCTTCAAGGCTGGAATAGGCCATTTTCAAACTTAAAAGAAAGTATTGAAGCCTGTTGATCACATGGTCATGTGGGTTGTTAATGCCCACCGGTCGTGTTATTGGAGGGATTGTACGATTGCCATGGTTGTCTAATTATGTGTGTGTGTGTGTGTGTGTGTGTGTGTGTGTGTGTGTGTGTGTGTGTGTGTGTGTGTGTGTGTGTGTGTGTGTGAAATTGAGAGTATCATTCTGCTGCAGGTCTATGATTGTGAGTGAAGAACTGTTTGCTATGCGCACGTCAGAAATGGCGAGAGAGAGAGAGAGAGAGAGAGAGAGAGAGAGAGAGAGAGAGAGAGAGAGAGAGAGAGAGAGAGAGAGAGAGAGAGAGAGAGAGAGAGAGAGAGAGAGAGAGAGAGAGATATCAAAGTCTATCAATATAATTTCGAGCTGCAAAGGATGACGTAATGTCCCTCCAACATTATTAGGGGTATAATCAATGTAATTAAACTGTCCTGCGGTAGTGTTGTACTTGCACACGCTCGTTTTTGTGCTCGGTCATTCTCTTTGTTTTGGCAAAGTATCTATCTGGATAAACAAGCTTACAAAGCCCTTCTCGTTCTCATTCTACTTCAGTATAAAGTACACACGTAAGGTAACAAGAGCTGTAGGTCAAAGCCCAGAAAAGCCAATGGGAAACAAAGACGTAGCCCCTCTCTGTCCATTACTGGCACGTGGAAACACCTGTCTTGTCGTGTTTTACATGCCTTGCGCAGCACCTTCGCGGCAGGTACTCTCAGCATCGCGGCGGGGGGTTGATGAGGATGGCACAGGTGAAACCCCAAGGTACGCATAAAGGTCAAAAAGTCAAAGCATTTCACTGGGTTCATCTGTAACACTGATAGGCGGGTACCGTTTTTACATTGTCAAGTTTTGACTAAATGTTTTAACATAGAGGGGGAATCGAGACGAGGGTCGTGGTGTGTGTGTGTGTGTGTGTGTGTGTGTGTGCGTGTGTGTGTGTGTAGAGCGATTCAGAGTAAACTACTTGACCGATCTTTTTGACATTTTTCATGAGAGTTCCTGGGTATGATGTCCCCAGACGTTTTTTTCATTTTTTCGATAAATGTCTTTGATGACGTCATATCCGGCATTTTGTAAAAGTTGAGGCGGCACTGTCACACCCTCATTTTTCAATAAAATTGATGGAAATTTTGGCCAAGCAATCTTCGACGAAGGCCGGACTTTGGTATTGCATTTCAGCTTGGAGGCTTTAAAATTAATTAATGACTTTGGTCATTAAATATATGAAAATTGTAATTAATTTTTTTTTTTATAAAACGATCCAAAATTACGTTCATCTTATTCTTCGTCATTTTCTGATTCCAAAAACATAAGGGAAAGTCGCCAATCCCGGAACAGTCGGCCAACTTGGAACACCTCAATATGCGATCAACGGAGAACAATTCATGAAAAATTGTTTTGCAGAAATGTCCAGTGACATTCCTTGATATTATTCCAGCAAAAAAAATGACTACCGCGGCAAAACAAAAAAAAATGGTACGTTTTTTAAACTGTTCTTCCTTCTTCTTCTTATTTCTACCGTCTACAATTCGTATTATTACTCTTTATCTACATACGTTCACGTAAAATGTTGATTGCTGTGATAAACCTTCAAAGATTTGCAATAACTTGAACGGAAAAAAAATATTTGAAACGTCACGTGTATCCAACAGAAAAACGCGAAATCCATGCAGGTGCCATGCGGCAATGATGGAACACATAAGAGAGGCAAACATGGAACAGTGTTCCAGCTTTGCCGCATTCCAAAAACATATAGATATGATATGTATGGATTCAAAACACGTTCAGAAAGTTAAAAAGAATAGAGATATAGTAAAGCGTGCTATCCTCCTCAGCGCTACCGCTACAGCGCTTTGCTGGATGGTCAATTTCACTGCCTTTGCCACGAAAATGCAGTGCGTTCAGTTTCATTCTGTGAGTTCGACTGAGCTTGACTAAATGTTGTATTTTCGCCTAACGCGACTTGTTGCATGCAGTAGTTTCCCGAACAGTGTTGAGGGGGAAAACGATGTTGCTTTTCTTGCCCGCTGTTCGTGATTCTCAATTGCTGTTGTGTGTATTTTTAGAAACTGTATCGTATGCCAAAGTGATTCAAAAAGCAAATCGTTGGCTTGTTTTTAGAGAATAAATATCCGGTTCATGCATGCACTCACTCTACTGATAGGTAACTATCAAATTCTGGGAACTCTTCGCTGATAAAAAAAAAAAAAATTGCAATTAACGCTTCGCACTAGTGTTCCACTGAAGATTTCTTACACACATCTTCCCAAACTCTACCTAGCGAGATGCAGAGTTTCCCGAGATAGGACAGTATCGGCCCCTTCTCAGGATTGTGGGAAAGGGGCAACAACTCCTCGGTGGTACCGACATCACCTACTGTTTTTTCCCCCTCTCTCTCTCCTCCTCCCACGGCCCTATCCCCGGGATTAACTCCAACATCCTCTGTGTCATTTCCGTTGGGATTCGGATCCGGACGGAAGAGGATTAACGGTTTTTGTTTCTGAAATAAGTTAAGCACGTTCGCGGTGACTAGTTAGTGTACTTTGCTCGTCGCGAAGCAGCTGGAGAAAGATTGTGCTGACTGGCTTTGTCTTCTCTCCACTTCCTCTGCTACACGCCGACAGACAGACAAGCAGAATCATAATGAATTTTATAATTACCAATACTATTTGCAAACATTGTCCATGCTGTTTTTATTAGCCACCACCATCAACAACAACAACACAACAACAACAACAACAGCAACAACATTCCAATCACCACTTCCATACATCTCGTACCCATCGTCATCATCGTTGACGTCATCATCATCATTGTCAACAATAGCAGCAAGAACAACATTTCCATCACCACCATTTTCGTCTACCATGTGTACCCATTTCAATCATCTTCGACGATAATCATCACAAACAACAACGACAACAACAACAAACAGAACAACATAATTCTCCTCAACACCCCCCCCCCCCCCCAACATCTACCTCATTAACATCAACATCAGCTACAACAGCAGCAGACAAGACACAGCGGCCGGCAGATGGAATCAGACACAGAGCTGAGGGGGATGATGTGATTAGACAGAAAAAACCAGGAGTGTGGCTGGTAGCAGGGGATTGTCTGCACGGGGGGGGGTTGAGCCTATAGCAAGTACCCTGTCGGGAGCTGCATGCTATAGTCCTGATTTCCTGTCTTCTGTTCTCCTCTCTGGTCCGTTTTCTGCTGACAGATTAAAGGCTGAGATCAAGGCGCTTGGAGGATGTTTTTTTTCGTGTTGGAAGACTGGTGAAATCCTTAGGGGTTTTGGGGAGAGGGAGGAAGTGAGGATGACTTGAGGATGGGCAGAGCTTACACCATTGTCTCCAACGCATTCTACAACTGGTGCTGTAGACACATTTAAACAGGCGACAGGCCAGACCGGAAGGAGGTGCTACATGTATAAACAGTGCGCTTAATTATCGTTGCTGCATACATCGGGCACGGCTTACTTTTACCGGTATCGTTCAGAGGTCATCGAAAGTACCAGCTGTACCATCTTTCCAGAGTTGTTTGACAAAGTTTAATTTATTGTCATTTGGTCGTTGTCAGTGTGGTCGTCATTACCCTTCAAAGTTTTAGCTATCATCATTATCGTCATCATCATCAGTGGCAGCAGAACCGTTATCATGTCATAAGCATCATCATCATCAGAACTATAATCATCATTGTCATCGCCATACGATTCTGTAGCTGTCCTTGATATTAACACTTCCGTTGAAGCAGGTGCTGCAGACGAACAAGAGAGAGAGAGAGAGAGAGAGAGAGAGAGAGAGAGAGAGAGAGAGAGAGAGAGAGAGAGAGAGAGAGAGAGAGAGAGAGAGAGAGAGAGAGAGAGAGAGAGAGAGAGAGAGAGAGAGAGAGAGACCCAATTTCGGTGACCTAGTACAGGTAAAAGAAGTGGTGGAAAGCAAATCAGATCATCGAAAGAAGCTTTGTGCAGACTCAGAGTTCTGTATTCTCCCTCAGGGAATCTTGTACGAAGCTCCATTTCAACTTGTGCCCCAGTTATTCGTTATTTCTTGTGTATATTTATTTTGTTTAGACTTTTATTTTTACTTGTGTTTTGGGGTTTTTTGAGAGAGAGAGAGAGAGATTCCTGCTTTTGAGAATAGCTATTCCGTAACCAGTTTGCTATTGATCATGACTGGTTCTGGAGCAGCCCAGTTCACTGTGGCGCTGAGCTCTTTGACTCGGTAGGACACTACGATAAAACGAATCCCTTGGGGGTAAACTTGAAAGCACTTTTGGCATCAGCTTATGGGTTCGGTCGAGATTTGTTCATCAACCACTTTCTCTAATCCCCAGGAAGCTGGCAGGCAAAACGGTTTTTGTCGAATGTGTAGCCTTATGCTTGGCTCCAAACCCATGGAGTTTTGATTGCTTCGTTGGCTTGATTCTCGGAGGAGTTACGCCTTGCGCCAATGTTCCTGCGAAAACAAGACAGCTCGTCGTTTTTGTTTGTTTGTTACCTTACGAGTGGGTCGAGCCTGTGCGGTGTTAAGCAGTCTGTTTGAGCCAGAGTTTTTCTAACGCAAAAGTTAATGTTTCCTGTGAATGAAAATCATTTATAACAGAAACATTTTTTTAGAATTTGACAATTACAGATAGGGCACAGAAAATGAGCAAGTAAGACCTATGCTTGCGTAGGTCAACCATGGATGTCCGAAGCAATCAGCGGTATACATTGATTGCTTTCTGTCTATACCTTAATGGCTTGGTGTACTTCCGTAGGCGTTTGTTGCTTTTGTGGTTACGGCTGTACTTAATTGAGCCCGAAGGTGACCTCGCGAATTATCGAAAAATCGGTGCCAAAGCTTCGTGAACTAAGCTTCGTGAAGTAGACTTATCAAAGTCGACTTCCCCCGATTAATATCATGCTTAGCTGCTGCTGCTGCTGATAAGCATTCCCAGTGTTATCTCTCCCGGCTTCACAATTTGTAAGCGATTGAAGTGGATGACACTGGCACGTGACGCAGGCAGTCCAGACACACAAGGCAATGTGTTTGGACCTACCTAACCTTGACCGAAAAGCCAATTACTTTGCAGTAGGGGGTCAGACCAATCAATGGTGGCAGCAACAGAATTGGCCTCAGCCAGACAATTCGCCGTTTCGCTTTCACCGCACGCTAGGTTTTTACATAGATACTGAAGCGAATTAGTGGGAAGTTTCAGTTTTCGCGCAGGACATCACTTTTTCATTCGACTTATTTGTCAGAATGGTGCTTCCGGTATGTCTGGGTCGGCTTTCTTGGTACGTCTTCCGGCTGCACGGACTTGGTGAGAGAGAGAGAGAGAGAGCGAGAGAGAGAGAGAGAGAGAGAGAGAGAGAGAGAGAGAGAGAGAGAGAGAGAGAGAGAGAGAGAGAGAGACTCAGAACTTTATTACAAAAGGATAAAGGTTTTAGGCAAAGCCTATTCTTCCAACCTGTCCTTTATGCAACACATAAAGACAGACGCACATCAAAAATATAAATTCAATCATATAAAATACAGAAATACATTGTATGGAATGCAACACAATGTGCATTAATTTTAAGGAATTACATAAGGAGAACTCAAAAATTACAAAATTACATTGACATAGTTATACCTTTCATTTGGGAATAAAGTTGCTCCGATCAGCTACACATCCGTTAACACTAGTACACAATGTTTAACAAAATAACAATCGAACAAGACATTTCATTCACGAATGATGTGTGAACGTGACTGTCTCTTAAACATTTTCACTGAAGTTGCATTTCTTATCTGTTGGGGGAAGGACCCACGGTTACAGAGAAACGCTCCCGAAAAGGCTAAGCTCGATTTGTAGAGGTCTATGCGAGATATAGGAAGGATGATTTTTTGGGACCCATATCTTTTTGTGGTATGTTTGAAATGTGATTGCAAATATTTAGGACAGTCGTCATTTAGAATTTTATACATGAACACAGCCTTGTTTAACGTCAACTGATCTTTCAAGGGGAGGAAATTCAAGAGCTTTAGTTTATCATCCGTGGACCTATTCAAATCATGCAGAATAAGTTTTGCAGCTCGGCGATGCAGGGAATTGAGTCTTTTTAAATGAACATCACTGCAGTTATCCCAAAGTGTCGATGCGAAGTTTATATGAGGCATTATGTGGGCGTAATAGAACATTTTGAGTGCTGCAGAATCTGCGCAATGCCTTAATTTTGATAACAGGTACACATTTTTTGATAGTTTGCAAATATTATTCAAATGAGTTTGCCATTTCAACTCTTGATCAATGGTAACACCCAATAATCTATGTTCCCTAACTTGCTGCACTTGAGTTGAACCAACTGACAGTTGTAATTGTAAAGGACTTAATTGGTGTTTTTGTCTCGTGGTTATCACCATACTCTTTGTTTTAATCGGATGAATGATCATTGCATTAGAAACGCACCACTCAGTGATTTCATCCACACTTGTTTACCCTATTTGTATAAAATATAATTAAAGATTATCAAGATAAGTGTTGAAGCTATCACTTGTTCGTCATGTTTTGCTATCTGAATGTGTATTGATTATAAGTTCAAGAACGTGTCCATAAGCAATCTGCTTGTTAACGTTCTCAATGTTGTTATTGTTTGAAACGTGTGTATGAGAATTTGAATAAACACGCTTAAACCAAGAGAAGAGTTGACGGATTCCAAAGATTTTTGACTGGTGTGAACAGAAGAGTCATCCGCGAAGAACTCACATCTAACTTTTTTATCGGACACATGAAGGGGTAGATCATTTATATAAATACAGAACAAGATAGGTCCTAATACAGACCCTTGAGGGACACCACTCCTGACAAACTCGTTTGACGAAGTTTTACAGTTAATGGATACATACTGTTTCCGTTTTGAAAGATACGATTCAAAAAAGGCACAGGCTGAGTCGTCTTTCAAATAGCACTTTAATTTCTTTAGTAGAAGTGAGTGATCTACTAGGTCAAAGGCTTTCTTAAAGTCCAAAAACAACGCTCCCGTTATTTCTGCTTTGTTTATTGCTGACAGCCAAGTCTCGCATAAAGAGCTTAATGCGGTGTGGCAGGAATGCTTAGAGCGGAATCCAGACTGAAAAGGATGAAACAGATTCATTTGTTCCATATATGCCAGTAGGTGTTTTTGTTTGTGCTTTTCTAAGGGTTTAGATAGAACAGGTAAGAGGGAAATAGGTCTAACGTTGTTTGGGTCTGTAAGATCTTTATTTTTTGGAAGTGGTAATACCTTTGCACACTTTAAAATAGAAGGGAACACGAGAGAGAGAGTATACACATTCAAGGGGTTGGGGTTTCCTTTTATCAAGTTTGAGAAACAGATTTAAAATGTGCTTAGGCCAAAAAAAAAATTGTCTGTTTAGGGTAACATGACCAAAAAAAGTAGGGTCGGTAGGTAGGTAAAGTTTTTTTTGTTGTTTTTTTGTTGTTGTTGTAAATGCTATGTTGGCTGAACATTCACTTCTTATATTTGATGAATACATGTTTCAAAACTAACGTATAAATAAAACAGAGAGAAAGGGAGAGAAAGAAACGCCAAATGTCTCTTTTTAGCATTTTTACCTCTTTTTTTTTCTTTTTTTTTTTTGAAATCAAAAAAAAGTTTTTGGGTCGGCGCCAAATCGATAGGGTCGGTCGGGTTACCCTAAACAGACAATTTTTTTTTTTTGGCCTTATGTCAACCCTCCTACATAATGTTCTCCTAGTCTGAGCGTGAGAGTGTTTTCATCAACGAAATATTGCCACCCACATGTCTTCTTGTGTGTAGAACTGTATTTACAGAGATAGGGCCAAAAAAAAGATGTCTGTTTACGGTAACATAGGCCAAAAAAATAGGGTCGGTAGGTCGGGATGTTTTTTTTTTCCCAAAAAAACCATATTTTTACGTTATTTTTTTTTTTTTTTCCCCCAAATGCCAAAAAAAAGTCTAGGGTCGCGCGAAAGAAATAGGGTCGGTCGGGTTACCGTAAACAGACTATTTTTTTTTGGCCTAGGAGTTTTAGCGGGTCGTGTCACTTTAAAATTGCACCCACACCTACCTAGCAGTTCGACAGCACCGCGAGTACCATTACCGGGCTCCTGAGACGAGATCAGTCTTGTGCGAGTTCACATCAATCTTGTATGGGTTCAGGCCGTGATAGGAAAACGATGGCTAAGGACAGACACGAGACTAGGGTGGCTGAAAGTTTCTGCCCCCTCCGCAATACACCAAGCCCACCCATCCATGAACATCGCCCTCAATCATCTGCAGTCAGAGCCCCTTATTCTCCGATGAATGATAGAAAAAAGAAGAAGAAAAAAAACACACACACGAGAACAAATATTGAAGTCCTTGACGAAGGGACCTGCAGACATTTCAATGGCCTTGTTGTCGATTCTTCTGTTGCTTGGGAATTGTGTCGTCTAAACAGCTGACACGTGTTTCTTTTAGATATGATTGTTTCGCTTGTCTTGTGACATTGCCTTTCTGTTTTTATGGTACTCACAGTAGATCCCTCTCTCGCATTCTGACTTGAAAATTGGTTTCTTCTGTCTGTTAAAATGGGAAAGGAAAAGAAAAACAGAACTTCGAAAGACTGGAGAAAGGAATAAAGTGTACTGCTTCCCCTCTCGCCAAGACACCAACATTTTTCTTCCTCTCTTTCTGCATTCATTCTCCCTCCTCCAAAATGTTCTCTGGGTTTGGAAATGGAAGTGCCAGCCAATAGAGCAATAGCATGTTCTCTCGCGTGGAATTAAGGGGGGGGGGGGGGTGTGCATGTTATTGATTTTGCCTGTCCCCGAAGCATATTTCGCACCCATGCCAACCAGACTGCGTTAGCAAAAATCAACAGGCAATCCTTTCTCCCTTGACGTGGTTTGGAAAATAAATAAGAGAAATGAAGGGCTGCATAATGCCAGGGATGCTCGTTTGCAAGGTCAGCGTTTTCTGTCTCTTGTTGGGTTTCACAATCTGGTTCGTTAGTGCGTAAAGGGGAATCAAGTTGAAGCCCCCAAGTGCCTTTCCGTGAATGTGTGTGAGTGCGAACGAACGAGAGAGAGAGAGAGAGAGAGAGAGAGAGAGAGAGAGAGAGAGAGAGAGAGAGAGAGAGAGTGTGTGTGTGTGTGTGTGTGTGAGAGAGAGAGAGAGAGAGACAGAGACAGAGACAGAGACAGAAACAGAGACAGAGAGAGAGGTTTACCAATTTGCGTCTTTGTGAAATTCGTTCAAGTTATTTCTCACCCAGCTATTTCTCACCATTTTGCCCCACGGTTAGTTAGACATATCCTTGACCTTTGCTCTTTCATTGCCTCAAAGCGTCCCGTCATTTCATTAACACAGTGGCGTCCAGTTGCTTCTCACCTGAGCGTGAGGATGGCGAGGTCACGTCGGTGTCTTTGATGTCGCCTTGTCACACCTGTCTTTACAACCACCTGTCAGTCAGTCAGTGTCAGGGTGACCCCAACATCACCTCAGGTGAAAGCTGAAAATTGTGCGGCTTGCTTTACTACAAACGGAAACGGACGCTTCACGGGCGTAACTTGCATAGCGAATGGCCGTGTGTCGGTGATGGTCGTCACCTGAGCTGGCTGTTTACATATTTATGTTTGATTTTGTTGTTATTTTTCTCCGTTCGTATGAATTTCTCAACACTTGTGCATTCTTCTCGTTCATATTACACTAATACAGTAACTGCGAATACTGCGCAGTCTTCCTTTTTGTTTTGAATTTGTTTGAAACATGGTTTCTTTAGAGTTTGCAAAGCTACTTGAAAATCAAATACGATCAACTTTAAACAAATCTCCTTCTAACTGAAAAGATATGAAGATTTATTAACAAAATGTTGTCTTGAAATGGGTTTGTCTGTTAGGTCACGATCTGATGATTACCGTAGTCAATTCTCAAGCTCGAAAATGTTTCGAGGAGCAAGATTACGAAGAAGTCAATGACGGATTCGATAAAGCGAATGTATGGATCTTTTGAGACAGAAAAAATGCGGGGCACATCTTTGCATCGAGTCCGGGAAAGTGTTTTTCAAACATTACAGGGCGAGCGTAAAGACGAGTGTCCTCGTCCGCCTCTCTTGAGAATCTGTGGCGGGCCCTGTTGTGAAGCAGACATCTTTCATCACGCTGACTGCCTGCTTTCACCAAGAGCCCTTATAATGCCCACCGCTACATCATCTCTGAGAGGTTGGGCAGGGAAAGATATGAAGGGTTCAGATTGATTTTTGCCCTCGCTCAAGCCCCCAGACTTTCGACCAGCCCTCATGGTACAAGCTCCAGTCTGCTTCTTATTGCGTACTTGTCAGCGTTTTTCTGTCCGACGTTTGTGATGTTCAACGGCTAGCGTTTGCTCCTGTTAAATTCTTCCCCCACTTTGGGCAAGCTTCCCTGGCGTCACGGAATGATTTCTGACTGCAAGCTTCTTTCAGATTGCATTTCATTCTTTGTGTAATGACGTATCATGGCCGTCTGCAATTGACCTTTTCTGGTTACTACATGCGCGTCTACAGCCGAATGTAGGGGCGTTTCCGATTCTGCTTTTTTTGGCGAGCATTCCTACATTTGGTCTCCTATCGCTTCTTGTAACTTGAGAATGCAGAAAAAGTATCTTGAAGTAATATATTTCCTTGCAGGAGCATGAAGGTGCATGGTTCCAGCGATCTGCCTCCATCATGGTTCTGGGGTGACTGTTCTGAGATTGTTGGAATATAAACTACAAAGGATCTATTACTCCCTCCCCTTCCAAGATTCACATTCGGGTATAGTATTAAAGCTTCCCCAAAGAATGCAACATTCATATGTAAGGTCAGTTTAATCCTTGTAACGATCCCGTGAATCTTTGTATGAAAAGGGTACGATGCGCTTTTTTCGTGCATTCAGTTTTGAATGAGTAAAAGCTGAAATCGTCCCTAGCTTTCCCATCATTTATACTTATAAGTATAAATGGGCGGGTACTTATAGCACACCTTGGGCTTCTGCGTGCGTAGGCTGCAACTCCCATGTGCACTCTGCTGTGTGTGTGTGTGTGTGTTCACGAGGAGACTGTAACGTGCACCCCCCCCCCCCCGACCCATTCAAGACAGTACGCTTCGTACACCAACGTAATATGTCAGTATTAAAATGACCCATGTGACTTTCCATTTCTACTCTCAACTGTTGTATGACAAGATTCAGGCTAGGCCTGAAAGTGGGCGCCAGGGCAAATCGCGAAAAGCAATAGCTTGCTTACCAACCCACCCATGTTTTTATGTTCATAGGTACACTATCCACTTTATCTTTCACTCTAGGGAAATTAGGCGCACCAACCAAATGAGGATAGTTGCCCTGTACAGGGATTGCCTCACTATTGAAAGAAGAAGAAGAAGAAGAAGAAGACAGGTAATAGACAGACACCGGCGGTAGTAACAACAGCAACAACTAGAAACAAACAGCGCATGTTCTTAGGGTCTTCATCTTGTGTGTTTTCAAACGCTGTGCGGGTGAGGACGCGAAGTTGGGTGGGTAGGTGGGGGGTGCAGGAGACGGGGGAGGGGTAGGGGGAAGCAGAGGTGAATGAAACCAAACGCTGAAGTCTGGCACAGTGAGGAGAGCGTGTGTTGACCAAATTAGGCAATGCCTCGGGCGGGTCGATGAAGGAGTGATTGAAACAGCCAACATCCTGAACGTTAGGACCCAAACCGGCCATCCCTTTTCACTATTTCTCTCTCTCAGCGTCTCTCTCTGTGTATGTCTCTCACTATATTTATTTCTTCTCTCTCTCTCTCTCTTCTCTGTGACAATCCTCTCTCTCTGACCATCAGGCAATGACTATCTTCGATCCTATAGATGTTTTGTCATGGAGAGTGGTGGCGGACTAGGTCGAGAGCTCTAGCAGGCTGTTGTTGAAAAGAGAGAGAATTGAATTGAACTTTATTTAGCAAGGATTAAGATTTAAGGCTACGCCTTTTCTTACAATCTGTCCTTGGGACGCACAGACACACAATGATAAAATTGAAAAATAAAAAATTAAAAAGTTAAAAAGTTTACCAACAAAAGGAGGTCGGAAAACTTCAGCACGTGATGATAAAGATGATGATGATGATGATGATGAGGCATGAAGAGCATACATATACTTTTATTCATAAAACCAAATGCATACTATGCAAGTAATTATAAGTACAAGCTGGTAGCAATCGAACATGTAGCAATAGTACAACAAAAATATGTTCAGAATATACAATGCACAGCATATCTTTGGCGTAATACTAAGTGTGGTAAATCAAAACGCGTTAAACTACTCAGACATTAAGTGTTTTTTGACACATTTTTTAAAAACTTTTTAATGACTTTAAGTGCTTAAAGGATGATGGAAGAGAGAGAGAGAGAGAGAGAGAGAGAGAGAGAGAGAGAGAGAGAGAGAGAGAGGGGGGAGGGGAGGGGGGGGGGGGGGGGGGTGGGAGGACGGCGAGAGGGTGACGAAGTAAAAGGAGAGGCAAGTTCCTTTTTAGGATCGTAATGAAAGTGCATTTGCGCATTACGATCGGAACTCCTCCAGCTTCGAAGCGGAATACTTCCTCTTGTCCTCATCCGTGCCCGATGAATCAAAAAGGGGAGCGTATTTATTTTTCGTGTGTGTCTTCTTTTTTTGTAGTTGATCGAATGTTGATGCTGTTGTTGCGGTAGATTGAAGACTGTAATGCGCTATTTTAGATTGGAAATAATTTTGTGCTGCTCGTGTGTTTTTTTCTTTCTTCTGGAATGGCTTTGTTAATTTTTCTTACGATTCGCCTTTGATAAGACACCCACGCAAAGATAGTGAATGATTTTCAATTTAAAATAAAGACATTAAAAATGTAGTTGAAAAAGAACACACACACACACACAGTCTCGTTCTCACTTCCTCACACACCCCCTTTCTTTTTCGTTTAAAATAACGAGATAATGCTTGCTCGTGTCCTTAGTTGTATCTTGCCCAAAATACGATCCTGTATTTCAGGGGAGTGTACCGTCGTATATACGGATGCTTCATCAATCAAACACTATCTCCCTTTTTGATAACTCTTGTCGCCGTATCTTGAATGAAAATATCCAGAACGAAACTGAGATACTCCTTCTGGCTGTCTTCAACGCCACAACCCTGGCTCTAAAGCTTTTCAGTGTACGTATAACAGAAGGCATGATATACCGACTGAAATAAATAAATCCATGGTACTTCTCTCAAAATTTATCTAATCAAAAAGTGCTCGAAGGAATAGCTCGCAGTCAGTGTGAGAGGAGCGGCTATCTTGACGTAGAATGTAAATGCTATCATAAACTGTCTCTCTCTGCACTTTATTCCTCACACGTTATTGTGAAAGAAAAACACTTCTGCTGCCAAAGGGTCGTAAAAGGAATCTAGTTTGTGCTTAATGTTCATTCTGTATATGACTCAATCTCTCCCGTAATAAAGATTTTTTTCTGTGTGATAAGCCAAACCTCTGAAACCATGAAACCAAAATACTGTCGAAAACTGATAAGTAAAAGTGAACCCAAGTATTCATGGGACAAAATGGCAAAGTGAACCCAAGTATTCATGGGACAAAATGGCAAAGTGAACCCAAGTATTCATGGGACAAAATGGTAAAGTGAACCCAAGTATTCATGGGACAAAATGGCAAAGTGAACCCAAGTATTCAAGGGACAAAATGGCAAAGTGAACCCAAGTATTCAAGGGACAAAATGGTAAATTGAACCCAAGTATTCATGGGACAAAATGGCAAAGTGAACCCAAGTATTCATGGGACAAAATGGCAAAGTGAACCCAAGTATTCATGGGACAAAATGGTAAAGTGAATCCAAGTATTCATGGGACAAACTGGCAAAGTGAACCCAAGTATTCATGGGACAAAATGGCAAAGTGAACCCAAGTATTCATGGGACAAAATGGCAAAGTGAACCCAAGTATTCAAGGGACAAAATGGCAAAGTGAACCCAAGTATTCAAGGGACAAAATGGTAAAGTGAACCCACGTATTCATGGGACAAAATGGCAAAGTGAACCCAAGTATTCATGGGACAAAATGGCAAAGTGAACCCAAGTATTCATGGGACAAAATGGCAAAGTGAACCCAAGTATTCATGGGACAAAATGGCAAAGTGAACCCAAGTATTCATGGGACAAAATGGTAAAGTGAATCCAAGTATTCATGGGACAAAATGGCAAAGTGAACCCAAGTATTCATGGGACAAAATGGCAAAGTGAATCCAAGTATTCATGGGACAAAATGGCATTGTAATAGTTTGCGTTGGCAGAACAAGTCAGATTGTTTGTCATGTCAAGCCCGCGTTTCCATTCTTCTTTCTCTTTTCTTCATGTGCATGTTGTGTCTTGTTCAAATTACAAGGAAGTACCACATCTAAAAATGTGTTTGTGGGGTCTACTTTTCAAAATACTTCCCAACACTACCACACCAGACCCAGAAGATCGTGTAAAAAGACCCTTTGATGACAATCTCTAAAGAAGGGTGCCCTTTCTGTGTGTTACAGATCTGTCACCTGCTGGTGGAGCAAGGAGCCAAGGTGAACGAGGTGGACAACGATGGACGCCACCCCCTCATCCAGGCCTCC